>NC_133346.1:8340433-8560433 GCF_030506205.2 Paramisgurnus dabryanus
CTCTCTGCATCTTTTGCTTGTTTGATTCAAATTTGCTTATGAGTTTCATCCAGCTGTGATAAGTTTTTATATTTTTGGACTGTACGCTTTAGACTGCAATACAGAGTTAATAATTTTAAAAACATTTTAAACTCCAAATTAACTCAAAAAATATATATATAGAGTTTATTATTTATTGATTTATCTTTATATATTTATACAGGTTGTTGGTGGTGTGTGGGCATAATTTGCACTGTGCTGTCTGTTAAGCTTCCATAAAAGAAATAACTAGATGCTGTATTTTGTCATCAACTCTCTCTCTCACTTTCTCTCTCTCTCTCTCTCTCTTACGTTGTCACTTCCGCCCACCCCTCTCATCCTGCTCTCTTCCTCCCTCTCCCAATGTAATCGCCCCCACAGAAACTGTCACCTCCCTCTCTCTCTTTTTCTCTACCTCCTTCTCGTGTCTCTGCTCGTTGTCGCTGTATTGTTCTGTCTTCCCACTTGTGCAGATGTTGTTCGGTTTGCAAGCAACACTGATAATGATATCTGAATTTTTGATGATTGATTCCGAACAGCGAGACTCACTGTCTGGAATCAGTGACAGTAGCTCGGTATGCCCTCTGTCTTTTGTTTGCCTCGCTTTTCATTTTTTGTGTCTTGGTTTGTATTCACCACACAGAATGCATTCAGATCAATATGAAAACCCCACAACCCTCCCTAACTTTCTGCTTCCCTTCTGTTCACCTCCACCCACCCACCATGTCTCTGTCTCTCTCTCTCTCTCTCTCTCTCTCTCTCTGACTCATGCAGAAATCCCTGCATGCCTGAGCCTAGTTTGTGTCTTCTCTCTCTGATTGCAAGGCTGACTCGCATATAATGAGGTTTGCTGGAGAGAAAGAGAGAAAAAGCATGAGGGAGAGGCAAGTGGGTTCTGATTGGTAAAACCCCCTCCACCCCCGCGTGTTCATTCACACACGCACACACCTTTAGTCCCCCTTCGTACACATGCTCATATTCGTATTCCACCTGCCACACCCACCCCATCACTCAACACATGCAACCACGCATTTACAGATGCAGGCAGAAAGTTAGACATCAAAAGAAGTTCTATTAGCATATGTGTGACCAAAAATGGTCCAGTGCACAGATGACTGTATTGTCACTACAGCAAATGAGTGTATTTGTGGGTGGAAATGTAGGTTGTGTGGTCCACCAACATAGCAGCCACATAGTGACACACACAAAAAGAAAAATCAGAATGTGCAGTTATTGCATTAAGGAGTTTTGGAGTTAAATGAATATTTCACACAAAAATAAAAATGCTGTCATTTCATGTTATTCTAAACCTGTAGGAGTTTCTATCTTTTGAAAAGAAGATCATTAAAAAAATGATTGTACTGTAAGCACACATGATGGTACCCACTGACTTCTATATTAAAACAAATATTTGAAAGTCAATGGGTACTGTCAAGAAGTCTTCATGGTCTACTCAGATCCGAAAACCCGAGGTCCGACCCGAGACCCTACCGGGTGATTCTCACGAAATCCAGACTTAAAAGGTATCCAGCATCAGATTTTTTTTTAAAGCCATTGAAGCCAATAATTTTTTTTTGCACATAAGGTCTGAACTTACTATAACCATTATTTTGAAAGGATTTAAAAAATATTTCCTATAGAATTATTTACATTTTTTAGATTATCATTATCAAAAATTATCATTACCGCAACATGATATTGCATTAAATATATGCATTTACAAACTCATGTTTTGGTAATGAGAACTAAAAAGTTGGTACTATGACAAACAAAATGTAAACTTTTATCTGAAGAGAAAAAATAAGAACTGCTTACCTGGTAGCCATCTTGAGTGTCACAGTCAATTATATCCAGTGTTGTGGATAACGCATTACAAGTAATGTGCATTACGTAATAATATTACTTTTCTGAAGTAACGAGTAAAGTAACGCATTACTTTTTAAATGTACACATTAATATTTGAGTTACTTTTTCAAAAAAGTAATGCAAGTTACTTTTTTAGTTTAATTAATTTGATAAAAAAATTATGTACTGAATTAAACTAAACATAGTCACGTCATGCATTCTATGCGTACACACCTGTGCAGGAACAGTTTTAGTCAGAAACTGAGATGGTATGCCAAAGCTCGACATTTTTGTGATGAAATATGCAATTTCTGAATGCAGAACTTTTCAGTCATAAAAACACCTGCAAGGCATGAAAGAGATCAAGCCTCAGCCAAGAAAAAGTAACGCAAAAGTAACTAAAAAGTAACGTAAGCATTACTTTCCATGAAAAGTAACTAAATAACGCAATAAGTTACTTTTTTTGGGAGTAACTTAATATTGTAATGCATTACTTTTAAAAGTAACTTTCCCAACACTGTTATATCCCTTCCAACATTTTTTTTTAAATGTTAGTTCCTTGAGGGCTTAAACAATGATTGAAAATTGTTGCGGAGGATGAGAAAATTTTTCTTGGACACATTTATATTCCTTATTATTGTCTCTACATTTACCAATGATCACCAAATACCACATGTTTCTTTACTGTAAATGTTTATAGTAAAACATGCACTGAAGCTTTTTATTTTTTTGATTTTTTTAATTATAAATATTTCCATGTCAAGGAACCCAAATCCAGTCATGGACACATTGCCGTAATGAACATTTTCCCCTTAAATGTGGGAAAAACAAAACAAAATTTTTTGTATGATGTCATTTGAAATCATGTGCAAAATAGTACATGAAGAGATGTTTGTAACTGTATGCTTCTTATTTTGATACTCTTACATTGCATTTACTTTTTTTATCAAAATGTTTCATGACACCTCATAAGTCTAATTTCACGAGAATCACCCTATTATGTTCGGATCTAAAACTTTCACATGCGCTTCGGACATGGGTCGTGTATAATATTAGTGGCATCGGGTCTCGGGTAACGTAAAATGAATGTGTTTTTGCCGAACAAACCTGAGAAGACCCTAACTACCTCACGGGTGTGCATCGAGTCCTTTTCCAACCCCTCCTCTGTTTGCCAAGAGCGCTTGTGACTTCATGTGACTGGCGGTAGGTGCCTGATGGTGCGTGTGGGACTGCAGACTGCACACACGTTGGTTTCATTTACATTAGGGTCCAGTCAGGTTAAAAAAAATTGTCACTGGGTCGGTTCGGACTCAAGTCTAATTTTCTCAGGTTTGTCTTGGGTCAGGTCTTTCTTTTTTATTTTTTATTTATGCACATCGGGTTCAGGTAAAAAGTGATTCAGGTCATTTCTGGTCAGGTACATTTCTCTGGACCCAAGAAGACCTCTACTGTCAAGTATGTGCTGACCAGCATCATTTATCAAAATATATTTTCTGTTCAACAGAATAAAGAAACTAATTCATAGAGGATTAGAGAAACATAAGGCTTGAGTAAATGACAGAATTTTTTATATTTGGGTGTACTATCCCTTTAAGAAGCTATCTGGTCTTGCTTAATGTAGTCAGGTTGTTTTTGACTTCTATGAAACCAATTTATTTAGATATTGCCAGCTTACCTCTTTAATAAATTTTACAGTGAACACTAACTATGCACGGTATTATACACAGTATTCACATTATACACATAATATAACCATTAAACATATAATAATTTGTAAAAATCAGTTCATTGATTAATTTATATGAGTACACTAAAATATTTAACACCATTGAAATAAACCTAAATACATTAGGTGTAGTAACAAAATTTAATGAAATAAATAATCAGCCAGAAGTAGATTTAAATACCAGTACAAATGTATTATAACATTTTATACTGAATACCAATTTTTTGTTAGTACACTAAGCAGCTTGCAAATTAAACACTTCCTTTGCTTTGTAGGAAGTTCAGTATTTCTGCTCTCTCTCTCTCTCTCTCTCTCTCTCTCTCTCTCTCTCTCTCTCTCTCTCTCTCTCTCTCTCTCTCTCTCTCTCTCTCTCTCTCTCTCTCTCTCTCTCTCTCTCTCTCTCTCTCTCTCTCTCTCTCCCCTTTCTCTTCTGTACATCCTCCTCCCTAGAGCTTTACTGTGAATTAAACATTAAAAAGCTTTCAGAGGTTTGGGGTTATTGGGATGCATATGTCATTGCTCTATACCTTCACTCTCTCTCTCCGTTTACTAATTCCTTCGCCTTTCTTTTTTTCTGCCTGGCTGCTCTCATCGCATTATCTCTACCTTTCTTATTGTTCTTTCTGCACCCTCCACCTCTTCATTTAATTCTCTCATATTAATCAATGTCTCTTTTTTACCCATGTGTCACCTGGATCACTTCATACCTCTGTTCACTATCATCCACCTCTTCCCTCATTACTTTTAAAAGTTGGCTTCAGCCGATCACCCACCTCCCCTCTGACATCCCAAGGGAAAGCGGGGGAGAGAACGACGGGAAGGGAGGGAGGGATAAATGAGGGGGCAGGAAAAACCCCTGGTGTTCTGAATTCACCTGCAGAAAACTCCCTGCCTTTCCCACCTCCGCTTTACTCATCTGTATTCTGATCCTTTCTCTGTGCTCTCCCTCCCTCTTCCTACCTTTATATCCCTCACACCCCCTCCTCTGTTGGCCCTCTGTATTATTTCACCTGCAACACAGTGCAGCACTCAAGCATCAATGGCAAATTACTACTTGACAATATGTACGTCAGAAATGCAGTTTTACACTTTTTATGTGGTAATTCACAACAGTTGAGATGTACTAGATTAGTGCATAAACTGGTATAAAATTAAAAGACAGCTATTTAAAAGTACTGTTGTGGTGTGTACCGGTTATACTATAGTACTAAGAAGCTACAATAAAAATGTGTTGATTTTTTTGTGATGTACTATGGTAATTTAAAAGTGCCAAGATGTTATATATATATTATAATTCACAGTATAATGGTATTGTCAACTTGTACTTTCACTTTATATCATCACAAACTATCTAACTGACAAAAAATATGTATTCATTTGCATTATAGGATCCCTGAGTGCAACACATATGTAACATCCTACATAGGTCACGTGATACTGTACAGTTGAGAGGAAGATCTTCCATAAATGACGAATTCGGACAAAAATGGTGCCTGTCTCTTTAAATGCCTGGCTGATGCCATGTTGCTAGGGAAATGAAGCTGTTTACTCCAACATCAGTGTGAGCTGTCCGAGTCTCCTGTGTCCATGTTTTCTCTCTTTCTCTCTCTCTCTTTCTCTCCCCCCTCTTTCTCCAGCGTTTTCTGCACTTCTTTTTCAGTCTAATGGCACTGTTTTCCTCCTATTTGCCCCATGCTGTCAGAAAATGTCATTAAACAGGACCAGGCTAAGTTGTTATTAGTGATTTGCAGAATCTGTCGTACGGATCTCATAAATGAGTGTGATGAGTGGAATAATAGCAAACTGATCCTATAAACCACATTTAAATAAAGCTTATTATCACTGGAATTCGCCTTTTTTCAGCTTGTATGTGTTTGTTTAGACATAAAGTTAACACTACAGAATGTAATAGGTAATGTGTAATGCAATAATACAGGTCAACATAGCAGTTCAAGGAGACGTGAGAATTAAAAGATAAAACTATGCAGAGAAATGTCTGACGGACGTCCTTGAGGATGCACTCTATAATGCAACAACACTGACACCTCTGGCCATGCGCTGGAACTACACTTCACAGTTTTAACAAAAAAAAGATATATATTATTACAAACGAAAGAAAACGTTTTAAGATATATATATTTCAAGTGTTTTTCTTGTTTTTGTTCCCGGTTTGTCGTGATTTTTTCCCACTTCTCCCATTTACACACACGCGACCACATAGCACATGACTCACAAGAATGACTCATAGTATCCACCTCTCTGTTCTCACTGAACCCTGCCATCCCTTAGAGAGAGAAAGAGAGAAACAGAGAAAGAGACTGATGTAGTAGGTGATGGCTGCGTGAGACAGGGAGATATTTCATTATTTTCATTAAGCTGTCATCAGGACTTGATAGCTGAACAATGTAATTGCTGGCTGTGAGGCTGTGTCCAAGCCAGAATTTTGTAATTTGATCTGTGATTTGCTTAGATTCAAGCTGTTATTGTTTTCTAAACGGTGTATTTTAAATGATAATCAAATCTTCAAAATAAAACCCACAACCGAGTGACACGTTAATTTCGGCTTTTTCCTCACTAAGAAAATGATGCTTCATTTCCCATAATAACCTGACTAGAAATAACATGTTTTTCACTGCAAGAGTTGTTAAAGTGAGAAGGGAGCCGGGTCTAATTAAAGTCAAGGGGAGAGCAATGTTTAGCAGTCTATTTTAATCACTGAATATACCAGTCACTATAACAAAGTACTTAAGAACCTTGTTCATATGAATACTATGGTAAATGGTTAATTTCATTTGATAAGCATTCAAAGCTATGATTTAAGCCACTAAAACAATAATTTGCATCATTGATGGCCAGTCATTCTTTGTAAAGTAATTATAATTCCATTTTAAACCCTTAAATATTACAAAATAAAGAGCTTTTTTTTATTTGTTTTGTTTGCATAATAATATATTGATTATTGTTTAGTATGTGTATATCTAATATATTTTGTGCATTCATTATTTATTTTTCTTATATAATAAAAATAGCCTACAAGCCACTCCGCCTGTGATTACGTCAGAAATTCCAAACGCGTTTTGATTGCTCTCAAGATTTTTGGCCCGACAGAGCCACCGTGTGTTTGTGTTTGGTTCCGACGAAAATGGCGGACGAACTGGAGCGAGTACGAATTACAGCCGCGGAGCTACGAGCAGAAGCGGCGAATTTCATTACACAGTGCGATAATGTAAAAGGTCAGAGTTTCCCTAAGTATTTTTGCAAAAGCAAGGACGACAGTAGTCAGGCATTAGCTTAATTTTGAGATGTTATTGAAAACTTACGGTTCAGTTTGCTAATGGCTAACTAGCATAACAGTTAATAATAGTCTTCGCTCATGTGGGTTGAGCGGCGCCTGTTTTAAAAACCTTTCCCATCTTTTGCGTGATTTTTCACAAACGTCACGTAAGCAGTCATTCCATTCGTACGTTTCTGTATTTGTGTTGACAAGGAAGTCTTATGCTAACTATATCAACAATGAAGGCGGCAAACTAAATTAATGAAGTAAATTCATTAATACCGTTTAACTTACTAGAATCTAAGTATCACCAGCTTTCAAAATCCATCTCTTTATCTTCAATATTTACGATTGTTATTGCTGTCTATTTGAGTTCAGTTAATGACAGTTACAACGCTAGCCTTAACAGTAGGCTACATGGCAACAGGTTAGGATGTCATAGCAACAGCGTCTAGTCTAGATTGTTTGATCACCAACCGCATTATACATATTGTGAATTATCACATTTTCTCCATGCTTGAATAATAAATAAAACCAATGTATTATTTTGGTATTGTAACAAATTATCATAACGCATGTGTTCCTTAAAATGATATGTATGGTAATTGTGATGGTGTAATTTACCCAGTAAAATTATTAAAACTTTCTTTTATTTCCAGAGTTCAAAGAGGAAGGTAAAAAACATCGTCCACGAGAGGGTAAACATCCAGACCTGCAGCGGTACAAACCTGGTTCTAGTCAGCCACGTAGACACAAGGACAGCATTGAAGAAGACACACACGGTGCTTGTTCAGACCCTATGCACACGTTTGGAGACTGCAGTTCTGAAACTGACATCAAACGTCCTGACAGCTCACCTACAAGTACTGGGTGCTCTTACATCCCTGTTGTAGATAACACAGACTCAGCGAGTGAAAGTCAGCTGAAAACAAAAAATCCTAATACTAAAGAATACCCAAGTGGTAAAAATCATCAGCTTACAGACGAAAATGCTGTTAAAAGCACAGATGCACCCAGATCACCCAAGCAGTCACGCAAGATGCGCAAACCCGACCGTGAGATATATCAGCCAGGTGGTCGAAGATCTCAAAGCAACAAAGAAACTGGGTCAAGCAAAGAACAAGAAGCGGTCGCAAAAGAGGAGAGAACGAGGAAAGAATCCGTGAAATCTTTAGAAAAAGATGATGATAAGAATTTACCGGTGGAGGAGGGGAGGGACAAAGAGGAAAAGAGAAGAAACAGACGAGGGAAAGATGGCAAGAAGAAGCAAGATCCAGGAAAACAGATTAAAGGAACTGTAGACTCCCCTTCTGCAGAAAAAACTGAACCTGATGTCGAGAACATTGCTGGGAAAGTCAGAAATCTTAGCATCCAGGCTGGGGTCGAATCTGAGGAAAGCAAAGAAGGAGGAGGCCGGGATGGTGCGAACATGAGGAGAAAATCTGGTGGGGAAGGACGACGAGAGCAAGCAAGTGGAGGTGATGGAGGAGTGACGGAGGATAAAAGAAAGGAGAGAGGAAATGGGAAATCCAGAGCTGGAAATGAGAAGGGTAACAACCATGCAAGGAAAGATAAAGGCGAGGGAAGAGGCTCTGAGACAGCTCTGCCTGACCAGAAAGTAGATGGACGACAACAGCGTAATACTGGAGGAAGGGACGGGAATCGTGACCAAAATGTGAATCACGATAAACAAAAAGGCAACAAACCAAAAGATAATAGAGGGGAGAGAGGGAAAAGATCTGAAGGGACTGATTCCAACCGAGGTAACTCGGCTTCAAAGCGCTATTCTCAGTCCGATATCCGAAGACCACGCAATCGCACCTGTAGCACAAGTTCTGCCAGTAGTGGGACTAGTATGGACGGGTTTGTTGAAGCTGAGATACTGCGGGGAGATGGCCAACAGTCAACTGCACGGACTGTGGAGAGGACAGTTGGACAGAGAGAGTTTGTCCACGGAAGTCATATGCGCCCGAGGAGACGGACAGCTCGAACTTTGTCCTCCACAGACTCGCTGGAGGAAAATGAATGTTGGGAGAGAGAAGATAGAAGGGATGTTGAAGACAGCCGGAGCACAAACAGACGTCTGGCAGGCGGCAGTAGAGGTCAAAGATCAGTTGCCGCTTGTGGACGAGGAGGAATCTTGAAGGTTACTTTAGACAAGCCTGCATGCACATCATCAGGTGCCAACGAACAGCAAGTGAGCAAAAAAGCTCAAAACCCTAGAGGTCGGGGCAGGGGCATCCTGATACTTCCTGCCCACACTGATCTAAAAATGACCTCTGAGCCTAGGCCTCAAGTTAGCGGCATGAGAGGTGGAATGAGCCTTGGCAGAGGAAGAGGGGGCCGTGGTGGAGGGACGAGACGACTGTGGGACCCAAATAACCCAGATAAGAAACCAGCGTTGCAGTCGAGCCAACAATCCCAGCATGCTTCTGTCCAGCAGGCGTTGTACTTACAACAGGGTGGATGTGGGCCCTTGCATTTCCTAGACACCGACGATGAAACTGCAGGAAGTCCTCCGGTTCGTCAGGGGGAGTATTTCCAAAATCATCAAGCTGCTGCGATGGCTTACTACAAATTTCAGAATTCGGACAACCCCTACTGCTATCCTTTACCAGCGACTTCACCAAACACCCCACAGCGCTATCCGTACCCATATAATTTTCCTTACCAAATGCCTGCCGCTAATGGGATGTATCCAGCCACTGCTATGCCACCTTTTTATGGACCCTATGGGCAGGGTGGGCAAGGTTATCCTTCTTCAGGTGGGTCTGCGCTCACTCCAGAAGAGGCAGAGGTTCAGGCCAGAGGAGAGATGGGAAAGTTGCTGCGGTTGACTGACAGTCAGGAGCTACAACTGAGTAACCTGCTGTCCCGGGATAGGCTGAGTCCAGAGGGGCTGGAGAGGATGGCCCAACTCAGGTGAGGGATAAATTCGATTTGATATTGCATTTGGGAAAACCTTGAATGTATTTACACATTTGAATTTTTTTTATCTCTAGATAGATTTGTGACTTTATATCATATTTACTGGACATTATTATAGTTTTACAGTTAAATGTAAGTATCGTTTCAATTTTTAACTCATGCTCCTTCATGTTGTTTTTCAGGGCTGAGCTCCTGACATTATACGAGCGCGTGATTTTAACAGACATAGAGTTCTCAGACTCTCAAAACGTGGACCAGGCGCTTTGGAAACATGTGTTTTACCAGGTTATAGAGAGGTTCAGGCAGTTACTGAAGGACCAGTCATCAGACACAGCCCCACATATCAAAACCATGTTAATGACCATACTGGAAGAGGTATGTATGCGCAGAGCTTTCTCCTTTTTGTAATGTTTTTAATTTTCCTATAGGTTTTACAATAATATTGTTCATTTCAGATGGTTGCAGAGAGTTTTTTCCAGATTGACCTAGAAAAAAGTTTTTTAGCTTTACATGTGACACTCTTGTGATCTACAGATGGCTGGCATTTTTGATGTTTACTATATCGTATGTTTAGCTGTCACAGCCACTAGCTTTTATGGAAGTCAATAACAAATTATGAGATTAGGACAGAGTTTGATTTCAGTCAATTACTCAGTCAATATTAAATATCTCAAATTTATATCTTTACATTATATGATTTTATGTAAAAAAAAATGGCTTTAGCTGTGTTTTCCACAGGCAGTTTCACACATTATGCATTACTGTATGGGGAAATAATGCAGTGTTTATTTTTTGCTGTAGGGGGCGGTGTTCTTCGATTCACTACTGCAGAAATTGCAGACTGCGTTTCAGTTCAAGCTGGAGGATTACATGGACTGCATGGCAATACGAGCGAGACCCTTACGCAAGACGGTACACATCTTCTTTTTTCTAAGAACATTGTGTGCCCAGACATGAGAATGTAGTCCTTTGTAGATTTTTTTATTATGTGTAGTTTATTACGGTATGTCTTTTTTATTATGTCCCAACCCAGTCCTATGTGGCACCCCTCCCAGGATGTTTAGATGTCTTCCTATATATTATTATTAGGGCTGGGCATAGATTAATCTAGATTAATCTATGACCAGCTCTAATTATTATATATTAAAGGGATAGTTCACCCAAATATTTAAATTATTTCATAATTTTCTCATCCTCATGTTGTTTTAAACCTGTATGAATTTCTTTTTTCTGATAAACACAAACTAAGATATTTTAATGAATGATGATAAGCACACCATTGACTTCCATAGTAGGAAAAACAAATACGAGTGAATTCAGTGGGTACCGTCAAATGTGTGCTTACCATCATTTACCAAATTATCTTCTACATCATTTATCACAATACTTCCATAATATTTGTTTTACTACTATGGAAGTCAATGGTTACAGCAGCTGCATGCCTAACATCATTTATCAAAATATCTTCTTTTGTGTTCATCAAAATAAAAAAACGTATACAGGTTTAGAATAACATGGTGAGTGAATGACAGAATTTTCATTTTTGGGTGAACTATCCCTTTAACTCATCAGCTTGTTAGTGTGTAAATTATGGGGACATCTCCAACATTATGGGAGGAAGCTGATGAGCTGGTCTAGACGTTAGTAGTGTTTTTATCCATGCTATAGTGTTTGCTACTGTAAATACAGATCCCATCACTTCACATCATTACTTTACAATCAAATGGCAACTGATTTCTTACAGTTTATAGAGGTTCCAGGTCACACAGACGCATTTACCCATCATGAATTCCCTTTATCATGTGTTTCAGGTCAAGTATGCTCTGATCAGCGCTCAACGCTGTATGATCTGTCAGGGAGATATTGCGAGATATCGTGAACAGGCCAGTGAGTCTGCTAACTATGGGAAGGCACGCAGGTATGTTTCAGTAAAGGAGCTGTGTTTTGCAAGTGCTGTTGTTGTATTTTCTTATGTAAGCATTTAACAATGAGTATCTTGTTTTGTGCAGTTGGTATCTGAAAGCTCAACAAATTGCTCCAAAAAATGGTCGACCATACAACCAGCTCGCCCTGCTTGCAGTTTACACGGTGAGACCACCAGTATACTAGACAGTTTATTGGCCACCTAATCACTTTGCAAAGAAGTTTCAGAAATTTGTTGAAATCAAATCTTAAACTTGAAAGTTAAACAAGTACTTTACTTTTTGTCTATCAGAAGCGAAAGCTGGATGCTGTATACTATTACATGCGCAGCCTAGCGGCGAGTAACCCGATCCTTACAGCCAAAGAGAGTCTGATGAGTCTGTTTGAGGAAGCCAAACGCAAGGTAACTGACAGAATGATTCGATCTTAACACTTTAATGCATTACAGCTACATACAAAGAAATTAGTCTGTGTTGAAAACATAAACTGAGCAGCTTCTTGTGTCCTAAAATTGGTAAGGAATACACTGTTCACAAATCAGATTTTTTTTTCAAAAACTGATATCATATTTGTACGTTTTTGCTTCCTGTTTTAATGTTTTCAATTCAAAGAGAGTCATAAGCCCTTTTCACACAGACATTACGGAAAATACACGAAAAATGCATCTGGATTTGTCCGAGGTCATTTGATTTTTGGTTCATTCACACTGCCAATGATGTTCCGGAATCTGTGCATGCTTTCACACAGATACTGTGAAGATCCCGTAAAGACGTGACGTGTTTAAGGTCCTTCACTTATTTTAAGAGATGCCATAAGACACTTATCCGGGTATCTTATGGCAATGTTACTAGGTCCTCTTTCCTGGAGCGATCCCAGAACATACACGAGACGTGTTTGCGTTCACACTGCCAATTTTCTGGGACCAAAGTGCTGTGTGAATGAGGTTTTATTTGTTTGTCTCTGCCACTCCAGACTGACCAGATTGAACGTAGACAGAAGCAGGATTCAGATGGTGGTACCCGCGGTACACAAGGTCATCCAGGTGGGCGTCGAGGTGAGGACACTGCCCGTGTTGAGATTTGGATACGGCCGAGCGGGCAACCAGGAACATCTCGTACAGGAGGCAGCGAATCGGGCAAAGACTCTGAGCATGATGGAGAGTTGGGCACTTTAAGTGCTAGTGATGTGAGTACCTCCAATACCTCCTTACAATGTGCCCACCTCAACCAGACATTGTTATAAGCAGACTTGTTGCAACACACTGTAGCTCAAATTGTGGTCAAATCTTTCCACATAGCTGTAAACAAATGGTATGGTTCTTTCAAGCAAAATTTTAACAGTAAATGCGTTTCTTGATTTTAGAAATTTAATGTTCAAAGTTTTAGGAGCCCCAAACAAAAACAGGTGTGCTCATACACAGATGCACATATCCAGAAAGCCAAAGAGGTCATCACGAGCTGTTTCCCACAGATTGAGACTGTGAGTCACCCATCAATAGAAAATAAAGGGCATCAGTGGGCCGCGATGCAGCGTCATCTCCGTAACCTTGGATATTTGCCCACGTCAGTGTTAAATACACATTAACGCTTCAAGAAAGCTCACCTCCTCACCCTCAGTTTGTCATTTACAAGTGTTTTGGGATTTTTTCCCCTCGCTTTTGTCTTTAAGCAAGACAGTGATGTCATTAGATGGGAGCATTAAGTTCTTCAAGATGCTTGTACTTTTAAAGTCAAGGTGTTGGTTTAAAGGGGATAAACATGACCTATTTTTTCCATAAACACCCCAATTTAAATAAAACTATTTTTGTGCTTTTGTTTGCAGCTCAACAAGAGGTTTATTTTGAGTTTCTTGCACGCTCATGGAAAGCTCTTCACTAAAGTAGGGTAAGTCCTTATGTTTCGAGGTCGAATCGATTATTCTTTTAGAAATTGTTGTCGTACTAATTTGCATGATGTGTTGTGTGATTGGTTCTCAGGATGGAGAGTTTTCCTGCTGTAGCCAGTAAAGTGTTGCAGGAGTTTCGGGCCCTCCTCCAGCATAGCCCTTCACCCCTCGGCAGCACACGTATGCTGCAGATTGTCACCATCAACATGTTCACCATCCATAATGCTCAGATCAGAGGTACAACCACAAGTCAGTCAGGTCCCGAATTGCTTAGTGGTAGACCATTGCATTAGCAGTGCAAAAGGTCATGGGAAGTTTTTGAAAATATACATGCATAGATACAGGTCATTGAAAGTGCTTGAATCTATTTTATGCTAGAAGTTTTCTGGGAAAAAAATCCAGATTATTCCCTGTGTAGTGTAGGATAATATCATACAAATTCTAGACTTTTTAAGCACACGTGCTAAACTGTTCGCTTTAAATGCTTATATATTCTGTATGCGAATGTTGATTCATACCAAAATGCTTTTTTGCATAGTTGTGTTTGACACATGAAAATGTCTCAAGTTATATATGTAACTGTTGTTCCCTGAGAAGGGAACGAGATGCTGCGTCTCCTTTGCCATACTTCCTGCGTCCCTGTAACGCCATCTTTGGCAATATTTCAGATAGCAATATACTTCCTGGCTCCTGCGTCAACCTTTCTTTGTCGTTAAGCCTCAGCATTGTTTGAATTTGATATACACATTTAGACACACTTACCCCTGGAGGCGTCCCCAAGGTGTCACCACAGTGACGCAGCGCGAGTTCCCTCGAAAGGGAAATGTAACAATGTATCTTAAAAAGTAACACGATGTAACCTTGCTCTCACTTGAAATGTGTCGCCACATTTACTCCTTGATTTTGAGGGTATTGGACCTGGAAGGTCCTTGAAAGGTCCTTGAAAGGTCCTTGAATTTGAAGTTAATTAAGGTATGGAAAGTGTTTGCCAAATGCATAAACGTACATTTAATTGTCTGTCTTTTCTGACTTAGCTCAAGGGCAAGGTGAAGCTCGGTCCGTATTGGAGGAGCAAACCACATCTCTAGGTTTGGCTATGTTTGGTCTCCTAGTCCAACGTTGCACTGAGCTCTTGAAAGAAACGCCTGCCGGTGAGTGAACCCGTTTTGAACTGCCTGTGTAGTAAATTGAGTAATTTAAAAGACATATTTTACTTATCTGTTACATCAGTGCTGCAGTTTGATGTATTGAATGAAGGTCCCTGTCTTTTACCAGAGCCTATCCCAGCAGAAGAACTGGGCGAATTTGACGAGATGGACGATGAAGGGATGGTACGCGTCTCCGCATTCCCGTCTGACCTCAGAGAGCTGCTGCCCAGCATTAAAGTCTGGTCTGATTGGATGCTCGGTCACCCGGATCAGTGGAACCCTCCACCATGTAGCATGCAGTGAGTTCAGTTCTTCTTAAGCACTTTTTCATTTTAAACTTAACTAGATTATCTAAACTATGATGTCTGTGTGCAGGGGGAGTCCAGACGTGTGGCAGTGCCTCGCAGACCTCTGCAACTCTCTGGCACGCGTGTACGACGGCGAGGCTCCGTTGTATAAAGCTGACGCAGATGGGGAAGGAGACGAGGAGCTCAGAGTCCTGCAGCTGGAGGAGGACAAAATGCTGGCTGGTTTTGTCCCGCTGCTCGCCGCCCCACAGGACCCCTGCTATATAGACAAAGGGATAGATACGGTAATACACAAAGCATCTACCACATGCTGCCTGCTTTTAAATCTTATAAAACATACACTGAATGAGATTACATTTAAAATCTAAATTAAATTTCCAAATAGACCCACAAAGATGAGACTTGACAACTTGAGAGGAATTATACAAAATCTATTCCTTTGGTTTAATTTTTGGGGCATTTATTTGACAAAGTAGTTAAAGCTATGCTCCAGACAAATCTCGGATTGTTTGAGGTTCACATTAAGGGGTCATTTTGATATGTGGCTGGCTTATCGCTTTTGGTATATGACAGGTAAGTATATGGCAGGAAAAGGGGTAGGGGACCAGCAAAGGACCTTCAACCGGTAATTGAACCGGGGTCACTGAAAGCATTAAATGAATGAGCACATTAGTGATATTTTCTGTGTTCCTTTGTACAATAGGTCAGATTTAGTTGAATCCCACAAAATGTTTTGAAACATTCTCAAAGTATGCTGGGAAACATGAATCATCTATTGTTGCAGACTTCTTTAAGTGTTTACCATCATTCTGTATTGCAGGCCATAGCAGCTGACTGTAAGAGGGTGACCGTACTGAAGTACTTCCTGGAGGCTCTGTGCGGGCAGGAAGAGCCGCTGCTGGCATTCAAGGGTGGAAAGTATATTTCCATGGCAACGCCCTCGACATCCAAAGAAAGCACAGAGAATAAAACCCAGACACAAGAACTGGTACGGCAAACTTTTGATTAAAGAGACTTTATTATGGTTATTATTTGTGAGTTTTACTGGGCTTTTCCCAAAAAGCTTCTTGTTGTGTGTTTTTCCAGTAATCCATGCGTGGTTTACTTTCTGAGCAGAGCACTTCTAATTCTGTTGTTTTCTCAGGAGGATGATGTCATTGTGGAGGAATCTTCTCTCTCAGCATCTGAGGGAGAGATAGATGGAGACGGAAGTGAAGATGATATCAAAGAGCTGAGGGCGCGCCGTCATGCTCTCGCACACGAGCTGGCACAACAACAAAAACGCAGAGACAAGATTCAGGTTTCCAAATATTTTTCCCTTTTATTGATTACGTCCCTAGGCTTTTTTGTCGTTTACATGGATTCGTTTAGCAGATGCTTTTATCCAAATCGATATTGGCTTAAAGCAAAACTCCAGCCAAATATCAAAGTTACCACATGATTTACTTACCCTCATACACATGTCCATCATCTTTCAGACAAACACATTAGGAGTTTAGTAAATGTCCTTGGTTTTCCAAGTTTACATTGTAAAAAATGATTTTCAAGAAAAAAATTCTTAGTATAAGACAAAATAAGTCTAGTTTTTAGACCAAAAATATCAAATGCAAGTGATTTTGTGCTTAAAACAAGCAAACAAATCTGCCAATGGGGTAAGTAAAAAAAATCTGGAAGATTTTTCTTAAACACTAAATTCAAAAGTTTTGCTTACCCCATTGGCAGATTTTTTTGCTTGTTTATGCACAAATTCACTTAAATTTGATATTTTTGATCTAAAAACTAGACTTATTTTCTTGGGTCGTTTTGCTCATCAAGAAAAAGCATCTTAATTTAAGAATTTTTAGATATTTTTAATGAAAACAAGACATAAATAATAATTTTTTCTTGCTGTGTATACATTGCAAAAAGTACTTTTTTTCCTTGTATTTTTTGTCTTGTTTCCAGTATAAATATCTA
Source organism: Paramisgurnus dabryanus (assembly GCF_030506205.2). Classification (NCBI taxonomy): domain Eukaryota; kingdom Metazoa; phylum Chordata; class Actinopteri; order Cypriniformes; family Cobitidae; genus Paramisgurnus; species Paramisgurnus dabryanus. Next base: position 8,357,444 of record NC_133346.1, read on the forward strand.
AAAATTCTTAAATCAAGATGTATTTTCTTGATGAGCAAAATGACCTAAGAAAAAAATTTAATTTTTAGACAACAAATATACAATCTAAGTCAATATTTAAGATTTTTTTTTACCCATGTATTTATTATTTGCTTGTTTTAAGCACAAATTTACTTAAATTAGATTTTTTTTGTCTAAAAACTAGATTTTTTTCTTAGGTCATATTGCTCAAACAGAAAATGAACACATTGGAATTATCAAAAATGAACACACAAGGTTTTAGAACATTTCAGCGTGATACCTTTTACCATTTGGTCATAAGGCTACTTTAGACAAATTGAGATGTTTACTTTGTTTGCACGGGGTGTAACTTGTGCCAGGGCTAGCATCGCTAATCATAGCTTACATCAACTTTTACTAGCAGTGATTTTAAATGGATTTCTCCAAATAGCATGCCAAACTTTACCTCTCGAGTAGAAACTTTGCGACTGAGACATCAATGGGAAGCCAAAACTGTGCTTTTAGCGCACACCACAAGTGAAATATTCGTCTGGCCTTGTTTCTTTCCTCAAAGGCCTTTCTCTCCTTGTCATACAATTTGTAGACACTTTTTTCTTGCGACCCTCAGACATTTTGAAAAAACACGGTGAGAATGGAAACCGTAGCTCACCACACACTTGGGTCACAAACCGACCCAAGAAAATAAGTCTAGTTTTTAGACCAAAAATATCAAATTTAAGTGATTTTGTGCATAAACAAGCAAAAAATCTGTCAATGAGGTAAGCAAATTTTTCTTGAATTTAGTGTTTAAGGATATTTTGGATATTGGTTTAAGATTTTTTTGCTTACCCCATTGGCAGATTTTGTGCTTGCACAAAATCACTTAAATCGGATATTTTTGCTCTTAAAAACTAGACTTTTTTTATTGGGTTGTTATGCTCATCAAGAAAAGCATCTTAATTTAAGAATTTTTAGATATTTTTATGATTTTTTTTCTTAAACAAATATTTTTTGCAATGTGATTTCCTTGTTTTCTACCATTTATAAAGCTTGCACTGCAAAAATTATTTTTAAGAAAAAAAATTCTTAGTATTTTTGTCTTGTTTTCAGTAAAAAACATCTTAAACATCTTAAATTAAGATGCTTTTTCTTGATGAGCAAAACGACCAAAGAAAATAAGTCTAGTTTTTAGACCAAAAATATCAAATTTAAGTGATTTTGTGCATAAACAAGCAAAAAATCTGTCAATGAGGTAAGCAAATTTTTCTTGAATTTAGTGTTTAAGATAAATGTTCAAGATTTTTTTGCTTACCCCATTGGCAGATTTTGTGCTTGTTTTATGCACAAAATCACTTAAATTTGATATTTTTGCTCTTAAAAACTAGACTTTTTTATTGGGTTGTTATGCTCATCAAGAAAAGCATCTTAATTTAAGAATTTTTAGTTATTTTTATGATTTTTTTTTTTCTTAAAAAAATATTTTTTTGCAATGTGGTTTCCCTGTTTTCTACCATTTTATAAAGCTTGCACTGCAAAAATTATTTTTAAGAAAAAATATTCTTAGTATTTTTGTCTTGTTTTCAGTAAAAAACATCTTAAAAATCTTAAATTAAGATGCTTTTTCTTGATGAGCAAAACGACCCAGGAAAATAATTCTAGTTTTTAGACCAAAAATATCAAATTTAAGTGATTTTGTGCATATAACAAGCAAAAAAATCTGCCAATGGGGTAAGCAAAAAATCTTGAACATTTTCTTAAACACTAAATTCAAGAAAAATTTGCTTGACCCATTGGCAGATTTGTTTCTTGTTTTATGCACAAAATTACTTGCTTAAAGGCAAGTAAATCATGTAATTTGGATATTTAAAGGAACAGTATGTAAGAAATGTATTTCAATTAATCATAAAATGGCCCTGATATGTCACTAGATATTAAGAAATCATTTTCATTTCAAGTACTTATCTGACAACAGTGGTCTGGGCAGGATATTGTCATTTAAAAAATGGAGTTGCAGCCCTCAACTGATGTTTATGTTGTCATTTTGTCTATTGGTCACCAGTTGTGTGATTGCAGTACCAGTTTTAGCCAGAAGTTTTGTGATTGCAGTACCAGTTTTAGCCAGAAGTTTTGTGATTGCAATACCAGTTTTGGCCACAATCCTACATACTGTTCCTTTAAGTGGAGTATTGCTTGAAGAGCCAACAATAAGCATAGTAAACTTAACTACTAAACTAAAGTTGAAGATGTAGTGTTAATCTGACCTTATATTAGGTTTCTTTCCACTCTTTTTACTGCCTTCTGACATTTACACATGGATGTCTTAAATGTTGATGTGCTCACATCGGTGACATCATCATCACTATGACAGTTTAGTTAAATGGTCTTTTTGCAACCATTGATCTTTACTTTGAGAATACTTTTTAACAGCTGCAAAAAAACATTTTCAGAGGTCTTAACAAGTATCTGGTTTTGCTCTTCCAGGCGGTTTTGCAGACTGGTGGGCAGCTGGAGATCGAGATCAGGCCTTTTTATTTGGTGCCCGACACTAACGGCTTTATCGATCACCTTGACGGCCTGAGGAAGCTGCTGGCCTGTGGGATGTACATCCTGGTCGTGCCTCTTATAGGTGAGGCCATTTCTGATTTATTTTTTATTACGTTTTTTTTCTCTTTTTGTTTTTCAAAAATGTTTACTCTCCTTTACAGTGATCACCGAGTTGGACGGCCTGGCTAAAGGGCAGGACAGTCGTGAGGGAAACGGTAATGACGCCCACATCAGGCAAGTGCAGGAGAGGGCCAGGGCGGCAGTGATGTTTTTGGAGAAAGCATTTGAGTCTAGAGATCCCTCTATCAGAGCCCTCACCAGCAGAGGAAACACATTGGAGTCCATCGCCCTCCGCAGCGAAGACACATCTGGACAGAAGGTGTGTCCAGATTTTTAAAAAAATCCCCTTTTTTAGCCATTATTTCACATAAAAACAGTTGATAAAGTCATGTCTGATGCCTTTTCTTTTTGCTGTATTTAGAGGTTCATTTCAAGGTTCAAAAAGGCTCACTGCACTTTAAAATCTATTTTAAGGCACTCATTCATTGTGCATCTCTCTCTGCAGGGTAACAATGATGATGTCATCCTGTCCTGCTGTCTGCATTACTGTCAGGACAAAGCCAAGGACTTCATGCCTGCTGAGAGAAGTCAGTTACTTACACCTTACTTGTTAATTTAATCGATCTTATTTACCTCCCTCATGACCGACGTGTTTTTTTTTTGACAGACGGTCCAGTGAGGTTACACAGAGAGGTGGTCCTGCTCACGGACGACCGTAACCTGCGAGTCAAAGCTCTCACGCGCAACGTTCCGGTACGGGACATCCCCGCGTTCCTGAGCTGGGCTAAAGTGGGCTGAACCGCAGAAGGGATTTACAGCTGTACACACCAGTCGTCCTCCACGGCAAGTTCGGAGGAAGTGATGTCAGAACGGGAGGATGAATATAAATGGAAAATTAACACAAGCTGTTTGTCAGGTTGTCAGAAAGAGCGAGACATCAAGCCACTTAATAAGAAACATGCATTTTTTGCCCTTAAAAATGCAGCGTGCTAAGATGGCAGCTTGCTTCTGAGAGAAAAAGAGAGAGAGAGAGAGAAAAGGATGGAGGGGTTTGAAACGGATTAGCTGATTTAGGGTGTTGGTTTAAGCGCAGAGAGATACGAATGCACGCATCTCATTGGGTGTAAGTGTGAGAGTAACCAGCGTCAGCTGTTTAGCGTGTCGGCTTGTAGTGTTTGCGTGTAATCGCGAGTGGCCGGTTGTGCTGCGGATGAATTCATTCCGGTTCAAGATCTCTCTCTATGCAAGTAGGGACCTTAATCTGTTCTTAAACAGCCTGTAATGAGGCGAGAGCTCCAGTAGGGGGCAGTTTGATGGGATCAGGGTGATGATGAGCGATTACGCTCGATCTGATCTTGATCTATGGCCTGGGTGGCATGTGTGCAATGTGTTTTTTTTATTGCATTGTTTCATCGCCTCAGCGCATGCTTTGTTTGCTTCAAGCAGGATTGTTTTAATCTTCTTTGGTTTTTACTTGTGTGTTTGTTTCGTGTTTCGATTCGGCTAATTTAAAGTTCTTATGTGCATTTCTCAATGTTTTAGTTTCTAATGTTCAACATCTTTTTTTTTTTACCTGGCCAGAAGATTGGACACTGTATCATTGATCATACATCGTTTTCAAACTAATATATAAAGTAAAAACTGAACTGGTTATGTACGAAAAGATTCAATTGTCACAATGCTTCCTTTGTATTAATCACAAAATGTGTCTGTACACGGACAATAAAATCACCTGGTGGCTTTAATTGCGATTTATTTTAACAAATTATTTGTTTGAGCTCTGTGATTGGTTGGGACATCTTTCCATTACAGCTGTCATATTGGTTGATGAAATCAAATGTTTTTTCATTTTCATTGATATTAAAAATGTTAATTGCTTGATCACAAGCAGCGTAGTGACAATTTGTGGGTCATTCACCTTTGTTAATTATTATTGCTGCCCTGCATTAATAAGTGCTTCATCTCAGTTTTTTCTGTGTTTTTGCATAGTTAAATATTACGGGACCTACATTTTTTCGGTTTAGTAATCCATTGTAGTGTGCATGTAAATTACAAATTTATTTTGAAGCAGCATCTTAAGTACACGTTGATATGTCTCATTGTAATGAGGGATTTGTTTTTAATGTTTGATATGTTTTCATGTTTGGTCTGTAGATGTTGCTGTTTTTCATTTATGACAAATACAATATCACATACAATGTTTTAAGAATTTTAACCCCAGTCACTGAAAAGCAATAAATTCATATTTAGACATTTGCGTGCATTTGTATTCAATATGTTTTTACTTTAATTTCAATCATGTAGAAATGAATCATACAATGTTCCAAAATTGTGTTTTACAATGCATACACTGAACACTTGATTATTTTAGATAATACAAACATTAATATTAGTTAGATTTGTAAAATTTGTGCAAACTGTTCAGACTTCAGAAACATCTTTAAATATAACATCATGAACCGAACCGGCCTGGAGGCGAGTACAAAAAAGCAGAGAAAATTCTGTACAAGCTTGTAAATATAACAAAATCGGGCAAAAATTAAAATGGTCCTATATATGATTCCAGTAATATTATGCATTCGTTTAGGATTAAACTATAGATTAAAGAGTAAATATCAGTTTTTGGCATAATTCTCCCCTTAAAAGGAATACGCTATCGTTTTTTCAATATTTTACTATGATCTTACCTCAACTTAGATGAATAAATACATACATACATACCTACCTACCTTGTTTAAATGCATGCACTTTTAATCTTTGTACAGCGCCTCGTGAATGTGTTAGCATTAAGCCTAGCCCCATTCATTCCTATGGCTCCAAACAAAAGTTTTGTTGGTGGCTTCTAAATTCATCCCTGTTTGGATCCTAAGGAATGAATGGGGCTAGGCTAAATGCTAACACATTCACGAGGCGCTGTGCAAAGATTAAAAGTGCACACATTGAAAAAATAAAGGTATATATTGATTTGTCTAAGTTGTGGTAAGAACATAGTAAAATAGTGAAAAACAGTGGTGTTTTCCTTTAAAAACGTATCCAAAAACGTTCATAATAAAATGCGATGACGCATCTGATTAGTATTTTAAACCACAGATTTAGGTACAATAATGTTGCTATGGTTACATCAGCTTGGTTCTGTAAAATGCTGATGTAAGCTATATCAATTGGCAAATCACTTTCCAATATTTTTCACATGAACATGCAATAAATAAAAAATGTATGCTGTGCAATAGAATCAAAATTAACTATAACATATAAAAACTTAATTAACATAAGACCTGAAATGGCAGGACAAAACAACCTGGTTTTGTTAATCCTCATCATCATCATCATCATCACAAAGCAGAAATGTGCATTTTTCAGTTCAGGATAGAGTTTCTATAACAAACGTGAGGTCAATATCCCAAAAAATAAAACCAGCAGAGTGCAGTTGTAAAGAGACCACAACAGACTCCTCCCACTTTGGGGACTATAACAGCACAAATTTACACCGAAAACACACAATTATGTGAAATAAACTCGCTCAGCTAGTGTTACACATAGGAAACTATTGCTTCATAGGTGACAACAGAAAGCACTTCTTGTTTCTTGGCCTGAGATTTCAGCGTCACATTTCACACCAGCTGCCAAACAAAGCTTAGAGTAAAATGCTGATAGGGATGCTGACGGTCAGAAAAAAATAAGTCTTTTAAAAAGAAAAAAGAAATTAGTGTTGATGAAAGGGTGAAGCGAATGTTAAACTGGTCCATTCAATATCAATAAATACAATAAAGACTATTTCTATCTAGGTCTAGTGAATGCATTCGATGGGCTCCAAAGAAGTTGTTGACTAACATTACTATTCATCAGTTACCCAGGACGCTGCTACTGCATGTAGTAAACATAACTCTGTTACTTTGGATTAATACATTCGAATCAAATACTGCATTACATGTTACTTCCCAATCTTTCCTCAAAAATCCCTGGTGACAAAAAGTCACCACATTACCATGTTTAACTTTTTTTTGAGTAGTTTAAGAGGTTAATGAACAATAAATAACAAATATAATACACAACAAAAACCTGAAAACGAACTTAAGGTTTTTGGTCAAAAATATGTGTGTGTCCAGAGAAAACATGTCTAACTATTACCTATCATGAAATAAGCACTGATGAAAAAGTTGATAAGTCGTTCAAATCCAGTCAATGTTTGGTGCAAACAACCTGAAAGTCTGTGCTGATATTAATGTGGTTGAAATACAGCACCCACGCTGCAGGTCAATTCCATACAGATGAGATAATGCTGCTGATCTTAAGGCTATCACATGAGGTCTTCAAACAAGTGCATCCTTCAGAGGAAAACCAAATGCGCATCACTGGAAGGTCCTAAGGGAAGAACAAAAAATAAAGATCATGCTTTAAGGGTAAACAAACACCAAGATCAAGATATTGTGAGTTCAACAAACAACTTTTAGATTCCAGGCATTTCAGATTTTGCTTCAAAAACGGCGCAAAAAAATGCAACCTTGCCGCTTTTCCTCCTTTCCAATGCGTTTGGGTGACATGTGTGTCGCATTGCTCTCTATTTGAGCGACATTAAAAATAACATATTTGTCACTTTGATTGAAGTGTATGGGGACTGAGGCACTTGGACTAACATCCTTTATGTTTAAACAGAAAGTCATATTAATACCAATACCCGATAACTACTACGCACCTGACTGAGACTTACCTGACTAGGACTCGTTCTCCATGGTAACGGAAACAGCATGACATCCCTCTGGAATAGAAACAGAGACAATTCAGGCCTTTATAAAACACGTTGATTTGTACGCATTTTAGTGTAATAAAGCCGGTTACATCAGGGTAGTAATATGGTGCATATAAAAAGAGCAGTGCTGCTGAATAAATAAGCCCAAGGATAAAAAAGGAAATCATACCCTGTGGTGTCTTCATATAAAAAACTAAAATACAATTGCTACATCCCAGTGTGCCTACTTATACTTTGCCCTAAAAGTATGTACTGTTTTCGTTAGAGATGCAACAAAATACATGCATTCGATATCAGTTGGTAAAAACAATTTTTGACCCTAAAGCTAGAAGTATACATAAGGGGTCCACTTACAGTGCGCGTGAGGCAAATTTCATCATCAGAGTAATGTGCGTATTCAGTAAGTGGACCACCAGATTTTTGTAAACGCACATTATTATTTTTTTTTTTTTGAAGCAGATGGTCTGTTCTTTCATTTGATATATAAATGTTGTATTTTACATATGTTTATATATTTTAAGAAGATAATTTTCTGTAAGGCATTAAACTTTTGTGAAAATCATGAAAAATGCTGGCCCTACACTGCAAAAAAATTATTTTCAAGAAAAAAATGTTCTTAGTATTTTTGTATTGTTTTCAGTAAAAATATCTAAAAATTCTTAAATTAAGATACTTATTCTTAATGAGCAAAACGACCCAAGAATATACTCTTTTTAGACCAATTTAAATATGAAATTTAAGTGATTTTGTGCATAAAAAAGCAAAAAAATCTGCCAATCGGGTAAGCTTATTTTTCTTGAATTTAGTGTTTAAGAAAGATGTTTTTGTTTACCCCATTGGCAGATTTTTTTTGCTTGTTTTACGCACAAAATCACTTAAATTTGATATTTTTGGTCTAAAAACTTGACTTATTTTCTTGGGTCGTTTGCTCATCAAGGAAAAGCATCTTAATTTAAGAATTTTTAGATATTTTTACTGAAAACAAGATAAAAATACTAAGAATTTCTTTACTTGGAAATCATTTTTTTGCAGTGTAGCTGGCAACTTAAAAAAACGCTGGCGGGGAAAGAGTTAATCATCGTATCGGCAGAGAAATTTAGTATTGATGAATCACTAGTTTTGTTATAAGAAAGTATACACATTTTAGTGCAAATCAAAAAAGTATGCAAATATCGAGACATACTAACATGCAAGTGTAATATTTACTATACGTGACCCTGAGCCTCAAAAAAGCAGCACGGGTATATTTGTAGCAAAAGCCAAAAATACATTGTATGGTCGAAATAATAAATGTTTCTTTTATGCCAAAAAATCATTCGGATATTAAGTAAAGATCAAATTCCATCAAGATATTTTGTAATTCCCTAACATAAATATATCAAAACTTTCTTTTTGTAAGTGGATGCAGTTGCTAAAGACTTTAAACAACGATTTTCTTAATATTTTAATTTTTTGGACCCTCAAATTCCAGATTTTCAAATAGTTGTATCCCAAATATAGGCCAAATATTGTCCCATCTTAACAAACATCAATGTAAAGCTTATTTATTAAATGATGTGCAACTCTCAATTTCAAAAAATGTGACCTTTATGAATACATTTTTTTGCTGTCTTTTTTACAGGAAAAAGTAGACCCATACTAGAACACATACTTCAGGGATACTAACTTCAACTTATTACAATGTGGGATATAATAAATCTAATTTTGCATACTATTTATAGCGGATAGTATTCAAACTGGGACACAGGTAATGTCGTCTAGAAATAGTTGTTGTGACGTACCGATGTTTGCACGACTGCCGTCTTTGGACTCTTCAGAGTGCATATCGTTTCCTAGGAGATGATTCTGTGACTCACTCAGAGGTCTGGGGTTTGTCTGTCCATCAACTGCGCTGTTACCATGACAACAGTTATGCCATCAGTTATAAAACACTTAAACCACCCGAAAATAAACCTCACCCTGGATGACATTAAAGTGATAATGTTTCTAGGAAAAGTAGTACTTTAAAAATGCTTGGAATTTATAGCTCATTTCGTCTTTACATGTACATACAAATCAATAAAACAATCATGGTTTAATTTGTCCTCATGACTGTAGTATTAGACTGTACTGTAGTTTCTCATACACTAAAATAAGAGCAAAATAACTGATACTGGAAAAAAATTAAGACTGTAGTTACCATTTAATGGATTGATGTTCAACATTGCCTTGTTCTGAGTCAGTGTTGACTAGTCGAGTGGGGAATGTGTAGCCATCTCCCAAACTAGAGAAAGAGAAACAATAGCTTGTGCATAGCTTCCCAAAAACAGTAGACAGGTTTTTCATACGATTAATAACACAATTATTAATATGTAAGCCAGTCTGCAAAAACCCAGTTTAAAGGTGCATTGTGTAGCTTTAAGAAATGCATATAATATACATAATTATATTATCAGTGGTGTATAAAGACCTTAGATCAGGGGTCTTCAACGTTTTTTGGGTCGGGGACCCCTTAGATGAGAGAGGCATGGAGCAGGGACCCCCCTAATACTAAATGTGTAAAACAGAGATATTTAAGTAAGCAGTAAGGTACGAGAGGCTGCCTTTTCGTATTAGGCACAACGCAAAGTGGAGTAAAGTACAACTGATGACCAATCAGAATCAAGGACTGGGACTGTTTTATAAATAGAAACAAACCATATTGTCACACAGCCATACTATTAACATGCATAATTTTTTTTTGATAAAGTAGATTTAGTTTTTATATTACTATAATAATAATAATAATATTATAATATTATTTTAAGGTATTTGCAGTGTAATATATTTTCATTTTACTGTGAATTGGACAAGGGCTTTCAGTTTATAAAGAAGACTGATCATGGTGAATGGCACAAAGACTGTCTATTCTGGTGGGGATAGAGGTTGTGCTACTTTATAATTCTGAGGTCTGTTGCCTTTCTCGTGTATCATCATTGTCACGAGTTTAAGTAACGCAGGTTTATTTTCTGTATAGCTTCATATCAGACTCAGGAGAACAACATGCAACGAGTCCGAGCGCATCTCTTTGGGAAAACTTTTTGAGAGGCGGATTTCAACATGACTATGAATCTTGCACAAAGCACGGCGCGCGTTTCATTCATTTTTAAATGCGAGCGATAATTTTGTCACAGTTTAAAATGCAGACGTGGTGTGGTGTCATTTGCCTGTTGAATTAGCGCTTTAAATCTGAACCGCGTGAAACAGCCGTACGTCCAAGTTCAGAAATATAGATGAGACATGTCGCACTGATTCTAAAATGACATTCTGAAAGAAAGACACACATAAGATTTACCTGTTTTATGATGACTTTTCTGTCGCTACTGCTGCTTCCTGAGTGGACATTTATAATCTTTAGATATTGTATTTTGGTCTGCTGGCTAAACTGAACGCGCGCCTTCAAACCTATGCGGCCACGCACGTGCACAACTTAAAGGGGACATGTAACGTTTTGTACATATATTTTACGTTTTAAGCAAAAAATAGCTTGTCGTCAAACATCCTTTGGCGGACCCCCTGCAGTTCCGTCACGGACCCCCTGGGGGCCGCGGACCCCCGGTTGAAGACCCATGCCTTAGATAATGAACTGTATTGTTTTTATTACCGAAGAATGAGCCAGTTTTATCTACATACACCACGGGTCCCCTTACATGAAAGTAGCCACCATGTTTTTACAGTAGCCCTAAACGGACAAACTGTTCTACAAAGCATTGTCTCAGATGATGACATGTTTGTCCTGTGGCGGCCACCGTAGCTTCACTCCATTTAAAATGGAGGGGTGAGATGTTGACTGAGTTGTTGGTTGAAATTCACAGTCTCACCACTAGATGCCGCTAAAAATCTACACAGTGGTCCTTTGAGTCATTTTTACCCTTTTAGTTTCTACATAAAATCATCCTACATAATGTTAAAATAATTCTTTTTTTTTCTTTTTTTGACTGAGAAAGGTCATGCGAAAGAGTAAAATCAAAGAGTAAAATTAAACTTTGATGCTCCTAATCTCATAATTAACAAGACTTTTTTTGGTATAGCTGACATGGACAAAGACAGGGTTCTTGCAGGTTTCAGCAAGTTAAATTTAAGACCTTTTTAAGACCTTTTAAGACCATTATGAGTAAAATTTAAGACCAACACGACACATTACTAGAAGCATTCAAATGATCTCAGCAATTCTTAAAACGTTCTATTTTTATTGATTCAGCTATAGAAAAATATATAATGAACGCAGTTTTAAAACAGATAATCAAAATACATGGAAATACATTATGCTTCACTCTATTAGACCACGAGTGTTGGCGCCGACAAATTTTACCCATAGCCCTTTAGGAAGAGACTTCTGACAATGGAAGCCCAAAAATGGCTCATAGTGAGCCATTGAAATACATTGAGTTAGAGGCAAAGAGCTGTGATTTTTCTTAATTAATAGTCAAGAAATGCATTGATTTACAATATTTATACCTCACACTAATATGTGTAAGTAGTATTTTTATAAAATTCTATCAACAATGTTTTTTGACTAATAAAATTCACTAATATTACATCACTTGGTATGGTCAGCTGCTGGTTTGTGCCTAGTTTTACATTGCCTCATACAACTTTAAAGCTTTAAAATGCATCACACTCTGTAGTACGTAAGCTTATAGGGGAGGTTAGAGTCGTATAATAATAGAGTTACGACACTCACATAGACGTCCGTTGTAAGAATGGAATGCGGAAGTAACAGCGTTTCATGTAGTGACCGACGCATAGTTCCAAACGCAGCACTGAAGCCCATTCATTTCAATGGCACCTGCTGGTAAATCGATGAAATTACCGTTTCTCTTTACATTTTCGGACATTTCATTAATATAGTCAACAGTGATATTTTATGAACTCTGCTGTAGGTAATGATTATCGTTAATAATAACTAGTAAAATTTTTATATTTTAATGAGTTGTGTATAATGTGTGAATAATATAGATTTAATGGTTTAATATTTTATTACTGGTGGCCATCTACTTTATACTTATCTTTTTTATATATTACGAGTAACACTAGGGGGCAACAGCGACAAGCTAAATGCCTTATAAGAAAGTCACACTGCTTCACAATGCTGCTATGTGTTTCATTGTGTTTGGTAAGTAATACGAGTGATGTATCCTCGAAAATCATGTATGATTATATTATCATTTAATGTGAATTTAAAATATGAATTTAGTGTGTTTCTGTTATGCTTCACTGTTACAAATAACCGCGTTGGCGATCTTTTTTGTGATTTTAATATAGTAAAAGTGTAGGAATTATGTTTTTAGCAGATTGATAGCCATTTATATAGCCATATTTTGCTACAAAAATAAAAGACAAACTGTGTTGCTGTAGTTGGTATAGATAACCACAGTTATATTTGGGCCACAATTAACTGTTTATCTTTATTAACTGATTTACTATATTTCCATCACTCCCTAGTAAAAAAACGTTATAAACATAGTAAGTATAGTGATCAATTCACATTACAAGCTAATATTTATCTAAAATAGCTGAAAACCTATGCAAACAGATTGACAGCCCTGCTTGGTTTGGAACTGCAGAACGTTACATGAATCACGTGACCGCACGGCGGCGAGATCAAAGCGTTTCGTAACTCTGTTATTATACGACTCTGGGGGAGGTTTCCCAGACAGGGATAAGAGCTTTCCAAACTTGAAAACAATTTGCACTGACATATCTTAAAATACATCAAAATGCACACAAGTAATGGTTTTAGTAAGGCATGTTTATTAAAACTAGTTATATGTCATAATTAAACTAAGGCCTAGTCCTGGTTTAAGCTAATCCCTGCCCGGGAAACCACCCCATAATGTTTAATGTACAACTGACTGTGTGCTGTGTATGTATCTTGTGCCTGTTTATAAATATACAAAGAACAAAAGATCACTTTCAATTATTATTAATCCCTAAAAGCATTAATAAATGCATTTTATGAAAACAAGTTATTAATAAATTAATGTATTGCATTTAATTGAATACAGAATCACAGAGCCAAAAAAAAAACACTCCACCCATACGTTTTATGCATAAATATGCACTATATACACCGCCATCAGGTTTAATAGCCTCTCTAATTACACAATAACGGATTAATCTGCATTAAGAAAATGAAATTTACCATTAAAAGGCTGTTTGATATGTTTGATATGTGTTGCTAACGTTAGCTCGGCTGTAGCATCCGAAGAGTCGCATTTCTTATTTCAGAAATGGTTTTAGTTCAGAATATTAACTTTGAAATTAACTTTAAAATATTAATTATTATTCGTAGTTAATCGTTAATTGTTGTAATATGCTTATGACTTGCGAATGTAATGCTCAGTTAAATAAACCAGGCGATGCCGTATGCAGCAGCCGCCTATGCGAAAGGGCTCTGATTCTACCGCTGTTCATCTAACCGTAACTCCTGAACAGAGGCGATTCTAGGGTTAGAGCTTTAGGGGTGCTGAGCACCCAATGAGCTCCGCTGCCACCACCCGCTCTTTTTTCCTACAGAAACCAATAATATGTTTATTGTAAAATAGCTATCATTTTAACATTGGTTCAACTAACTCCAAAATAAAGATTTTTTTGGAGACCTTTCAGGCATGAAAATGGGTCAGGGGTGAAAAAGATGAGAAGAGAGCATGCTCCCCCTTAGAATTTTTTTTAAATAACATATTTTAAAGCATCAATCTGATGAGTTTTCAGATGCATTTTTTTGCCAACCTTTTTATTTCTAATTAATGGTGAGCTAGCACATTTTTGCCATTAATGCCATATTAAAGTCTCAGGACAAAAGGTGGGCTACACCAGCAGTGTGGGTAAGGTTTTATGTGAATATACAGTGTATCGTTTTAAGCCTTTGTCAAAATGACAAATCTCCTAATTTATAACTTTTATGCCTACAACATATGGTAGGTTTATTAATAGTTTGTTAATTTGCAGCTTTTCTTTTAACAGTCCTTTAATTGAACCATTACCTTTACTATATGTCTAAAACAAAACACTTGTGACTCCTGCACTAAGGGTTAAAAACGTTATCCCCTTCATATTAGTCTACATGTGACAAACTAAAAAATATTTATTGTCTAGTTTGATAGTCAGACAGTTAGTGATTTCACACATAACTTACCGGTAGCCTACTGGTGGTATACAGTGATATGTAGTTTGTTTTCACTCTGTTCCAAACGCCATGTTTTCATGACGACTGACCAGAAAAGACGCACGTGATGTCATGTTTACATGACTCCCGATTGTTAAAATAAGTCTCAAATTAATGATAAATCATACAATAAACTTTAACAATGGAGACACACGCATGCAACTACCCACTGAGACGCACTGCATGCGTCTTGCGGAAGAACATTGTAACCGGCGCTACTTCTCTCCGTTTAAGTCTATTGACGAGTCACCCAGCTACTGTGCTACTCCGCAGCGCGCGGGTACCCGCCGGACTAAAATAATCCGAAAAGAAACAATTATTATACGTGTACCATGGTGATTTATTATAAGACAAAAACACGGCTTGAAAGATTGATTTGTGATGTACTCGCTCATTATAAACATAAAGTAAACATTTTGTAATATTTGAACAAAAAAGTTGCATCTCAACACTTTTAACTGATTCTCACTCTGCGTGTGTTTCGCACTGAATGGTCGGGCTAAGCGATGCAGGTACGGAGAAGTAGAATAAGAGGATGACACCATTTGCTAAGCGGGGAGGTTTTCATTTTCTACCTTATTATTCATTTTAAACCACAAACTACGGAGTATGTTTTGGACATTATTTAACCTGGTCAAAGACGAACGAACATTTTAGAATAATTAAATTTCTTGCCCCAAGTTTTAGGGGTGCTGAGCTCCTTTTTAGGGGTGCTGAAGCACCCCTAAAAAGGGGCTAGCCTCGCCCATGCTCCTGAAGCATTTGCGCAATAAAAAAGTTTGAATTGTTCCTAAAAGAAGACAATTGCACTTTTTTGAAATATATGGTTTATTACGGTACTTTCTTGCTTTCCGTCTGCCAATCGCTGCTGTTTGTGGAGAGCTGAAGGGAAAGCGCGTTAGGTTCAAGTGCATCGCAGCAAAGAGCAATATTAAAGTCTAAAATATAAAACTGTGTAATACTAAAGTTGACACGCTGTTGGTGGCTCGTGACTCGACGGCCCGACTGTTTAAGTTGATTTTCAATAAAGCAGCATTGATTTTTGTTCGCTTCTGTGTCCTCTATGTTTCAGAACCTGGCAAATGCTCAGGTAAGCCACGGGCTTATAAATTACCCCGAAAAAGATTTTTGCTTATACAAAACTAAATTTAAGGATTGTTTCTCGCCAAACCCACAGTAAACAGTCAGATCACAACACCCAGGCACGTGCACACATAGACATCAAAGGGGGCTTGAGCACCTGCCCTTTTTATTCCTGGAGAGAAAGTGCCCTTTTTTTCTGGGGTGCTTTTTAAAAAAAAAAAATAATATGATCTTTATTCATATAACAACTGATGTTTGTCTGTTTCTTGTGTTTTTTACTTGTTGCTTATTTAATTTAACATGAATTTATTCAGAAATCATTTAAATGAGATTTAAACTCTTATATAAAGAAAAATAGCGCTATTTGTGGCACACAAACGGTTAAAAGATGAGTCCCGCCTCCAAAATTCAAATCGCTAATATGATTGGCTTTACCTTTCCTTAGTCCCGCCTCTCTAACTTACTTCGCTTTATGATTGGTCTGTCTACACTCGTGCTGCATCATTCAGGCTTCAAGCGCCAAAGCTCAGCCTGAACGAGACGCGATCATGTGCATGATTATGCAGGCAGCTACCGGTAAGTGTGTGAGGAAGAAAGCATTCTTATATTAACAGTTTTATGCACAAAATATGGAACACGTTGTTACACATATCGATTCAGGGACATTGTTTTCCATGGCAATCCCATATTAACCTGAAGAGTTGCAAACTTGTAACAGTGTAGTGTAGTTTAAACAGACTGCTCATAAAATAATAAAGCACAAACAATAAAATAATTGCTAACTGCCGTTGTTAGCTTTTTTGTTTGCGTTTTTTGTAATGGCTGTTAAATAAGTATAATGTGTTATACTGGAGTGCTGGAGTAGATTGGGAAGAAATCTGATGGTTCAGTATTTTCACTGACATCACAAAAAAGTAAAATATAAAATACAAATAAAATAGGCCTAATCTATATTTGTTGTTTCTGACATGTGTAACCCTAATAAATATGAAACCTAAGATTAAAGGTGCCATAGGATGTGTTGTCATAATATGTTAAATTGTTCTTTGACAATTACATAGAAGGTATGTTGCTTTATTAAGTGCAAAAATTATCCAGAAACGTTTTTACATGTCAATTTACAACCCTAGAATTTGTCATTTTAATGAAATGGTCTATTTTTGCCCTATTTGAAAGGGTCATGAATAATAATGTTGAGCTCTGCTCTGAGGCTCATGCCAGAAGCTCACATTAGTAAACAGACCTTATATTTTGAGCCCTTATCAGACAAAAATACATTTTGAGTAACAACTAACAACTAATCAGCTAAACGCTAGCATATGATATAGCATTTATTGGCATGTAGCGCTTACTCAGCAGTCACAACTTTGTTTTTAGCATTTTAACAAATTTGTAATTAATGTGTAATTTAATGTTTTCAAAACATGCACATTGTGTAATGGCTTCCTTTGCTGCATTATAAACCTAGACTACTAAGGAGACCATGGTGTCTGTGTGAACAACTGATTATTTTGTAGACATCTTTTGAAAATTAAACAATTGCGTGAGTTTGAGGAAGATAAAATTAATTAACTTTTTAAATATTTTTTTAAAAAGGAAGTCAGAATTGCGTTAATATATATACTTTTTTATACATAATTATGAGAATTGCCCTTTATTTCACTTGAGCCCCTGCCCCTCAAAATGTCTGTGCACGTCCCTGACAACACCTGAAATATACCTTATGGCACGATTTGCGTGGATTATGACAAAGGGCAGAAAGTTTCTTTTTAGAGACCCACCATCATACACTTTCTGCCTCCGCCACTGATTAAGTTAGTTCTTCAGCAAAGAGGTAAGAAATTTAAGACTTGGGTAAATTAAATTTAAGACCTGGGATAAAAATCTGGGTGTTTTTAAGACTTTTTAAGGCCTTAAATTTAACATTCTGAATTTTAGACTTTTTAAGACCCCGCGGGAACCCTGAAAGAAAGATAACTGCTAAACTGATTGTAAAAGAAAACTGTTTTACCTGCTGTAAATTGGTAAGCACCAGTATTTCTTCTGGTCTCCAAACACCTGGGTAATATTCTTGCGACAGCCCAAAGTGAAACCGTTTTTATCCGGGCCATTTCTGAACACTGGCGCCCTAAAAGCCTCTAAACGAAAGAAATGAAAGATGAGATTGAGATCTTTTTTGCACAACAGACGTCTACCACATACCATCACAAAATCAAAGCTTTCATTGTGAGTAGGTCAAATATAAAGTGTGACCTGAACTTTCTTCATGGGCGTAAGCACAATAAACCCCTACATTACACTTCTAATAGCTTGAATTTTCTTAAGTCACATTTGACTGTTATAGATAAAAGATAACAAATAAAGACTAGAATTCATTTGGCTTCACAACACTTAAAATTAAGCATTAATGTGATGTTCAAACTACTTTTATGACACTGGAGTAAGGCAGCAAGACTGTACACACATTGCAAAGGTTTGCAATAACTGAATAATTTTAATACTTCAAAATATGTTTAGCCAAAGTTTTAGGTGGTTTTTAGACAGAGAGACATGTGACACAGAGAGAAACATGCATGTTGTATTTTACAGTTTTTAAATATATTTTACCATGATTCAAACAGACTATATAAACGTAAATCATTATTGTATTGCATATTGTATCATTCAGCAAGTTATCACGTTTCTTAAAGGGATAGTTCACCCAAAAATTAAAATTATGTCATCATTTCCTCACCCTCAAGCTGTTATAAACCTGTATAAATGTCTTTGTTTTGCTGAACACAAAGGAAAATATTTGTAATCAAGCCGGAAACAGGAGCACCATTGACTTCCACTGTAGGAAATAAAAATGCTATGGAAGTCAATGGTGCTTAAAAAAAGGTTTGATTACAAACATTGCCTAAAATATATTTGTTTGTGTTTAGCAGAACAAAGAAATGTATACAGGTTTGTAACAACTTGAGGGTGAGTAAATGATGACAGGATTTTTATTTACCTTAAATTATTATTATATATTTTTTTTTGAGATTGAGAGCAGAAATGAACTCCTAACTAAAGTCTGCTGTGATGACTAGGCAGCTAGAGCTGATTTAATCTCAGAAAAATGGAGAAAGTGAAGGGGAATCACTTGCCTATAGTGGTTCTGTTTTTTGCCACGAGCCAGAGGTGATAGCTGAACAGTGACAGGACGCTGATGAAAAACATGGCCGCCACAAAAAAGAGGAACAACACGTGGAACTTTGCCTGAGTGTTCGGCAGCTGATTCTGTTGAGCAAGACATCAAAGATGTGACAACGACACAAACTCAGATCCTGTGTCAAACAAATATCAGTGTAGCTCAGCTTGTATAAAGCTACAATGAACCTATTGACACACACACAAAAAAAACTTACAATACAAATGGTTACAAATGGACAGCTGATCTGTTTAAAGTGCACCTGTTTTGACCATTACTACATGTGTAATATATGTCTCAGGTGTGCCCAGGATGTTTCTGTGAAGCAAACAGGATACAACTCGCCTGTAGGGTGGAAACTATGGTAATGCAGGACTGTGGGCGGGGCTTTACCAGTGTGACATCATATTAACAAAGAGAATCAAAACGGCATGTCTAATGAGACTGCTTGGTTTAATGGGGATTAAAAAAAGTGAGTACATTTTCTTCATTGTAGGATGGTTGTGTTCACAGACTGCCAACATACATTTATGTTTAAACACCGTTTAAAAGTGGATTTTGCATAATAGGTGCCCTTTAAAGGTGAAGTGTGTATTTGTCTTTTGGTGCATTAGGATTAAATTGTTATCATCTGGACACTGCAGTGATTGCTGTAACGTCGATCATAATGATGTAATAATAACTTTAACTTGAATCATGAAAGATTACAGCTTCTCGTCAAAGCATTACAACTACATTCCCAAAATCATTAAAAGTTACACACATCACCTTTAGCCTATGCAAAGTTATCCAAAATGGTTCACTGGCTACACA
Organism: Paramisgurnus dabryanus; assembly: GCF_030506205.2. NCBI lineage: Eukaryota > Metazoa > Chordata > Actinopteri > Cypriniformes > Cobitidae > Paramisgurnus > Paramisgurnus dabryanus. The sequence continues at coordinate 8,377,031 of NC_133346.1, forward strand.
TGCATCACTTTCTTTGTTCACCAAAAACTAACCGTTGTGCCACCAAAAAGTGTTTGGATTATAAAAAAAAAATATATATATATATAATTTTGCAACAACGATTTATTTTTGACAGTGAGAAAACAAAGCAACAGTGTAACATCAAACCAACGCCCACAGTGACAAAAGAGCAAAGCAAGCCGGCCTGTTTTACCTCTGGGCATTGCTCTAAAGCCCTCCGTCTGCAAAGCTTCAAGCAAAGTGTTAAAAACACAGACAGAATGTTAGGGGCACAGAAATCTCTTTGTTTCAATATATGTGACCCTGGACCACAAAACCAGTAATAAGTCCCATGGGTATATTTATAAAAACAATGTATGGGTTAAAATTACTTTTTTAATTCCAAAATTATTAAGATATTAAGCTAAGATCATAAAGATATTTTGTACATTTCCTACCATAAATGTATCAGAATTGACCCTTATGATTGGTTTTATGGTCACTTTCTCAAACAGGTGCGAGTACAAATCTCATTATTCTTTAACAAACATGATTTGGCTGCAATATAAAGTTAAGTTGCCAACACTAAAATTTAGGCAGTTAACCGCCTACAGTCAACGTTTTTGTGAAATAACTGATCAACTGTATAATTTAGACATATTGTGATCTCACAACTGACTTTCTGCTAGCTCTTTCACATAATAAAATAACTTCTACTTATTTATTTTAGTAAGTAGGTGTGTAAAAGCATGATCATTTGCAGTCATTTAACACCTTCACAAGACCCTGTTTACCCTAATTTGGTACAATATTCCTCACTTAATTGTTTAGATCTGATCTGATAGGCGAATAGCTACAGCTACAATTATCACTGTAAAACATTACAAGGTGCAAAGAGTAAAAGTGTGAGAAATTGTGGATGTGTTAACTTACTGTCCAAAACTTGATAAAGTACTGCAAAACAGTGGCGGAGATGTAGATGCAGTACAGCATGGAGTACGCCAGAAACAGCACAAAGAACTTATAGTTGGAGAATCCGACACAGTTATTAACCCTGAAAGTAATGAAAATGGTGAAAACTGTCAAATAAGCAGAAACAAATCAAGCCAAGGTCATCATATTCACCCACCCAAAAACCACTTAAAAGAAGTTCTGCTTTAAATTAGTAGTTTACTATTGTTTCTAAGGTCCAAAGTAAGAGAATTACTGTGGGTTTACACCAGACGCCAGTTCAACCGCCAAGACACGTTCAGACGCGTTATCGCGTGAGGCAATGCGAACGACACGTTTGCCGCGAAAACATGCTATGCGCCTCAAACTAATATTCAAACAAAAAAAATATTCAACTCGAGCGAAAAATTCGTATGACACAGAGTTAAATCCCACAAGTAATCTAGAGTGAGTAACGCAATGCCCCGCGTTTGGTGTGTACGTAGCATTATACTGCGTTCACACCAGCAACGGTAGAGGCATCAAGCGCGAGTGATTTCAATGTTAAGTCAATGTAAAGAATTGTTTACGCGCGTCTGGAGGTCTTGCAGCGCGAATGAGGCGTTTAGCGCGACACGACATTCAGGCAGAAATTTGCGTCATGGGAGGGACTTCTGCGACTCCGCTCGCTTACTGTACTAGAGTCTAGGAATGGAACAAAAACCGGTTTCACGATTAACCACGATAGAATGCCCTGACGGTTAGTATTATCATTTACAATTTAATTATCATAACAACCATGTTTGATTACCGTGATTTTGAAAACTCGCTGTAAATCCTGTCCAGCCAGAATCTGTTTGACGCAGGCGTGCACATGCAACATATTTTTTTGCACAATAAGGCATTTAAGGGATAATGTATTGTATTAATTCACTGTAAACTTATTAGACAGATTTTTTTATTTTTTACCACAGAAATAATTTCAGGGACATGAAATATTAAATTGAGATTTTCAAAAATAAAACTTCTTCAAATGTTTTCAGTGTGTGTATCAGCTCTTTTTGAACATTTTCATCTCATTTTAACAAAACCATAATAATACTGATAACCGTGATAACAGCAGAAAATGTGCGAGTTGAAAAATCTGAACTTTGGTGGAAAATCGTGCCGCGTTAACCAATCAGGAGCTTGCTCTAGTAATGACAGGATTACATGAAGCGAGCGGAGTCAGAAAAGCCCCTCCCATGACGGGAATTTCCGCGTGAATGACTAGAATTTCACTCGCTGCTTTTAGTCGCGAATGAAGCGAGTACACTCAAAATGTTCAACTACGTGCAAATCGTGCTTTTGCCGCCTCCTATACTGCGTATTGTGTGAATCCAGCATGAAAGTAAGAAACTTCGAAAATCTGAGGTCATTCATACTTCTCATCAAAAAAGAAAATTTAAGTTACATACCAGGGACAATGGTGATCCATTTTCAGGACACATCTGGAAAAACAAAAGTGATGCAAAAATAAATATAAAAAAGATTTTCAACAACACGATGAAATCTGCTGGAACTCACTTGTCGCAGGTGGAGCAGTGATGGCATCTGTCTGGTTTAATCAGCTGACATCTGTCACAATAACGGATAGCTGGAGAAGATAAAGAAGTCATTATTCATTTAACAGCATCCTGCTTCTAATAGCATTGATGGACAACCAATCACAAAATTACAATGTTGTCATCACTGTTAGATTTTAATGATTTTTGAATCTATCCTACTGCATTTTACGTAAGCCATTTCAGTTTGTTTTTACAAAATAAAATTCCTAAAAGCCTTCCTTCCGCTGAACAAAACAGTCCCTGACTGACCTTGCTAAGGGTGCTGCGCAGTGATACGCAGAATTGTTGGATGCAGCGGTCATAGCTGTGTTTATCATAAATAAAGGACTGGAACTCACCATTTTATAAAATATTTTAAATTAAAACGTAGATAAAGTTTTTAAGTTGGAAATATCAGCTCACCTCCAGAGCCTGTGCGTGTATATACAGGCAGATCTCGGGCCACTCTTTTCAGGATTTCCTGCTGACCCTCTGGTCTCTCCTCCTTCTCATACAGCTCTTTTTCTGCCTTAGGGAGACAGAACTGGGACAGACAACAGGATGTTAAATAGATGCTTTCCTGATCTTCAACTCGAAGCATACGAGCAAAAACAAACACAACCACAATTGATAGTCTGCTATATTTTTTGGCCTTTTCACCATCTGTACTGACAGCACCAGTGGAGAGATGACAGGAGAGGTAATGACATGAACAAGACCCAAACTGAAAATACCCACATAAGCACCACAGCTTGTTGTGTCAACGCGGGTGCACTCACCAGGCTACACCTCTGCACCACAGGAAGCTAAAAAAAAGATCTAGTTTTATGCCCCTCCCTCCTCCTGCTCTCCTTTTCTCTGTCATTATATTCTGTGGTAATGAAACTACAGAGCAGTACATTTACAGCTCCCACTGCTGCACTGCCTCCAGATGTGAGTACTGAAGCTCAGTCTGTCTGAGAGAGAGCGAGCGAGAGAGAGAGAAAGAGTACCTCTTTGGAGGGGCCAATAGGCTTGGAAATGATGGCCTTCCAGTAGGACCACATGAAGATAAAGAAGAAGATGTGAAACACTATCAAATAAATAACTGCAACAGAAAAAAAAGAGGAAAAATTATAATTTTTTGGTGACTTCAGTGCTTTGTACTTTAACCCACAATAAAATTCACAAATGCAAAGGGAACATTAGTTCACTTTGGTATGGCAAAACATGTGACTAAAAACAGAAGGAGGCTGGATTAGGAAATGTAACTGCTTTTGCAATACTTTGTGGTTGGTAAATCTTATTAGTCCTGTTAACTGGGATAAATTTTCCCCAAAATCATTATGAAGAAAAAAAAATTTAGCATAAAGAAATGTGTGATATTTAAAAAAAAAAGTCATATGTCATAAATCTAAATTAACTCTACAAACTCTAAACTCTACAAACTCTACTATCTAAAAAGGTTTAATTTCCTTCATACAAAATATTATTTTTATTCAATGAATTGTTTTTGTGATGTTCAATGCTTATTAAATTAAAAACTTTTTGCATTTTTTCCTCTTACCTTGTTCCTCAGTGTTAGTGATTGTATCTGCAGAGAGAAAGTAGCCAAAGGTTATTCAGCAATCTCATAATAAACAACAATAGGCATCATTTACAAAACCATCTGCTGAGTACTGGGATACCACTCATGCTTTCTGTAGCTTCTCACCAGCCAAGCCCGAGCGGCGCAGTATGGCCGGAGCACTGGGTGACTGGTACTGCCATCCGGCAGCATTCTGCCCATACAATACCCTGGTTGCCAAGACAACCCAATGAATGACTGACAGCTACATGGTATGTGGGCACAGTCTGTGCAATCTATGACATTTATGTTTTTAAGGTTAAAGATTGCTCACACATAAAGGTGGTGGTGGTGGTGAATAAGGAAAGGATTTTAATATATGACAGCACTTTAGTTTACTAGGGCAGTAATCACATAGGAATGCACAATGAAGCGAGTGTATGGAGACTGATGGTAAAGTAATGACTGGGTGGAGTTAGCGTGTACGTACAGCTCACTATGAAGTGGTTAACAAAAGCTCAAGTTGAAGACTTGAAAGAAACCCGACTTTTATGAAACAAATTCACATTCATGTCTGCACATATCTGCGTAGCTTTACTTTAAATGTTTATAAATATGGGAAGTAAATGTAAATAAATGAGTTAAAGATGAAATTCAATGTCAGAATGAATTCACTGCTCTACATTTCATTCATCAGCTGACCAATGATGACAAACAAAATGTTGATGTTTAGTCTGAGTCTTCCTGGTAATAAAGTCACTATCAAGTCTACCTTTAGATTCAAATAAAAGCGGTGTAATTTAAAACTATAATAATAATAATAAATCACTCTTTTATGTAAAGTTAAGACATAACTCATATTACCTCATAGATATTTCTCCTAAACCTGCTCTTAGTTAGTATCAAAACGTCTCGAACGTCTTGGCTTAAGACTTAGCTTTTATCTGTTTGACAAATTGTAAAATTGTTGAAATCACACTGCAGACTTTACAAACACTGTTGACTTCCGATATAAATGATACACATATTTCCATACGTAGTAACCGAGCGGTTTTACAGCACTAATATCTGGTACCAGTCAGTCGCAGTCACTTCCTGCCCATATCACCATTCCAGTAACTTTTAACTCTGTGACATACTTAACCAAACAAACTGGGATGCAAACTTACATATACAGAGCTCCATCACGTAAGCGTAGTAGGACCAGCCCACGATCAGGTTGATAAAAATGACAGGTATCCAGGATAAACCCCGTTGACAGCATCTTACTGCTTGAGAGGGCGCCATCTTTAATCCGTCCGACCCTCGGGAAGGGTGCCACTGACGTCACGGCACGAGGCAGTCCGAGCGACGGGCGCGAGGCAAAACAAAGAATACTCTTCACACCAACAGCGCATTAAGTCTTCATTATCGTACAATTAAACGATGTTTGACATTAAATTTAAACTGGAGTTTATAAAGTTCATTATAAATGAAGGACTGATACAATTACTGCTTACATTTCCCTATATAGGATTTTTGTTTAGTGTTACATTGTGTTTATTTTGTTTACAGTAACTCTCCATATCAAGAAATCTTAAACAAAATTAAATCGACAGACATTGTTTTATCGAGTCAATATGTTTAATAAAAACCCACTGGACATTTACTGTGCCTGTTGTATGAAGCCTAAACACAAATAAATAGCAACGAATAAAACGCTGTGTTTTTACTTTATCTATACTCTATTTATTATATAATGACCTAGATTATGTTATATTAATCGTACAAAACGTTATTTGCAATTTTATGTCCGGCCAGCAGAGGGAAGCAGCACAATTGTTTTAAGTGGCCGTTTCTCAATCGGAAGGCTGCAGCCTCCGGAGGTCGCACTTGTAGGCTGCATATTGCATACATCATTAAGATTTATGTTTTTTTTTTAGAATATTAACAATTATAAAGTTGAATGTTATTCTTAGTTAATCGTAAATTGTTGTAATATGCGTATGACTTGCGAATGTAATGCTCAGTTAACTTAAATAAACAGGATTGATGACGTATGCAGCCTGCATATGCGACCTTCGGAGGCTGCAGGCTCCCGATTGAGAACGGACAGTATCGGCGTTGTGCGTGGGCGTTTCACGTTTCATACTCTTTATCCTTCACCTTGTGTTAATAAATAATCTTTGTCAGTAGAGTTTGAACGTATTCAATAAAAACATAATTTGCATATATAAACTCAAGTAACAATATACTTGCATTAATACAAGAGCTCACGCACCATTTTAACTTCTTATCATAAATCCATTTTTTATATATTCTGAACATGCATACGCAAATGTATAACAGAGTGTCGTCTTTATTATATTAACAAGGTCACTTTGTTGATACTGTTTAATATTTACATTTACTCAAGTAAATACAGCGCGTGGTTCACAGCTTATGAATATTTACAGTTTTTCTGAATTGCTAAAACACATTTTTTGAAACCATCACTCATTTTCTCAAAACCTTAAACACAAATCCCAATTTTAAACAAAATTCACAGAACCTCTGACTCTTCTAGCAAAATCAAACAATTCCTTCAAAACCATTTCACTTGTACTCAAAATCAAACTAAGCTTTCAAATCCTACACACATAAGTCTATAATATAAAACACTACAAGCATCCATTAGACACTACCTTAAAAAATGGAAAACACATCCAGGAGATCTGCTTACAGAAAAATACATGTTTATTGTACATAACAACACATACTGTTAAAAATCTCTATTACTGTAATCACAAGTTTAGTTCAGTGAATATAGTGAATACTTTACTGTAAGTACTGCAAGTAATAGTAAGTTTTCAATATTACTGTAAGCAGCACTTGTATTTTGTAAAAAGTCAGCAATCCAACTGCAAATTTTGCCAATTGCATCGTCTCTGGTGTCCTTTTCTTCCTCATACTCTTCATCTACCTCTCAGACTGTTTCCAATTCACACAATTGGTAAAAAATACCATTAGATAAAAGTGTGTAGAATTTTGAGTTGTTGTGTTTACTCGATGATAACAGTGTTGTAATTGTGTTCAACTTTTGCCTGCCTGTGTTTAGCATTTATAAAACAAGTGCATTGCAGTGTGAAATGTGTGTTTTAGTGAGAAGTTTGTGTTTAGAATTTTGCAAAAAGAGTGCATGATTTGACAAATGGGTTTAGGCCACTATGAATTTGGTTCAGAGATTGAGGTTTAGTGTTTTAGCAATTCAGAAAAACTGTAATAAGGTAAGTTCAAAGGCAATTTATGATTGGTTACTTAAGACTGCACAGTACAGCGTGCAAAGCCCTTTGTTTTCTAATTGAGAAAGAGATGAGACAACTGGCTGTCAGTGTAAGAGATCTTATTATCCAGCTGGAAATGACTTAGGAAATGATTGATATCCTTTGAAATGTGGTCCTTCTAATTTTTGCATTATGTGGAAAATTGAAAGTTTGTTTTGTGTTGTTGCCAGATGTGTTGAATTTCTCTGTACTGAATGTAGATAATAGATGTTTTTGTCCTCATTTTCTTTAAGAGGTTTAGAGAAGTGAGTTTGTCAGAGAACAGCACCAAGAACAAAGAATAAATTGTCTGTTCATACTCTTGTGATAAAGAGATCTTGTGCTGGGCCTGATTTAGATGTCTTGCTTGTGATAACACACACACACACACGCAGTTTTTTTAAGGTTCTCTATTTGCATGACAAAATTTTGTGCATTCGCCACATTGTTCACAGCTGCATACAAATAAGACAGTGAAAATCGTAAAAATAATGGTAGAGATGAAGACAAAAACTAAATTCAGATCACGTTTTCCTACATTGTGGTAGAGAGACACTCTGAGCTTTCTTTCTTTTCCCTACTGAAAAATCCAGCTAAGACCAACATAAGCTGGTAGCTGGTAGCTGGTTTAAGGTGGTTTACGCTGGTCCTGCCACCCTGACAAAGCTGGTCATGCTGGTGGGCCAGCTGGTCCTCCAGCCTGACCAGCTAAGCCCAGCTAGACCAGCTTAAAAAGTGACCAAAACACTAGACCAGCTTGCTACACCAGCAAAACCAGCTTCATACACCAGCAAAACCAGCTTAAACCAAGCTGGAGACCAGCTAAAACCAGCTCACCAGCTTCTACGCTGGATTTTTCAGTAGGGTTTTGTTTGACCTCCTAGATACATTTTTGTAATTCTTCTAATAATGCATTATGCCAGCTTGTATGTGATCTTTCGAAAGTTATAATCACCAGTCCCTTATGTCTCATACACATATTGTTTACACAGATATAAACAGTTTGATGTGTTGTTTTGTTTTGTCTGGCGAGTCTCTGTTTACTCAGCCCAGCACCACTTGGGGAGGGAATGAATTCATTGTTTTGTTTTGATGGGATGAAGAAATTAGGAAAGATGTCTTTAAAAAAAGAGAGAGAGAATACTAAATAGATAACAACTGAAAAGGAAATGGATGGATCATGCAACTACTAGGGGTATTATTTATATAAGGTACAAGTTGCTTCTGGCTCAACACCCACTTGATCCACAGAGGGGACACGTGCAATTTAAATGGCAATGACTATTTAAAAATATATGTATACAAGAGGGCAATGATGAGAGCAAAATGAGTTGTGATGACTGGAGTCCTCATGTCAATAAGGCCCTAGAGAAATGTATAAGGTGTGACATAACTGAGCAAAGCGTGAGCATATAAGTACATAATGTATATAATGTACTGATTACATATGGGAATTTTGTTTGTGTGTGTTTGTGTGTGTGTGTGTGTGAGAGAGAGAGAGAGAGAGAGAGAGGGAGAGATTCTCCAGAGATTTTGGGTGATTGCTGGATGTAGACAAAGACAAAGTAAGAAGATTGAGTCTGGAATCGAACTCGGGTAGCCAAAAGTGCATTTGCACCATATGTTGAAGCACTGCCCGAGGCTCAAACTATTTAGGACTATTTAATCCTAAACAGTTCTCATGTGTACATCAGTGGGTCCGTACAGAAATTTAACACATGTGCTTGGAGTGGTAACATGTTTTGTTCAGATATTGTGAGTTTGTAAATTCCTCTAAACAGAAGTGATTGTCTTGTCCTCTGTTCCATATGCAGGAGAGATGCTGATATAAACAGAACAGTCACAAATATGAAGGATAAATCTGAATGAGTAACTGGATAGAGAGACGGATGAACACTTAGCTGGAAGAAAAGAGGGAGTGGATGGAGAGAGAGAGAGAGAGGGAAGGAGGAGAGTGTAGCATGATGACAGTCCCTGGCTCCGCTCCATTGCTGACGAAAGCTTAGACCCTCAGTTGCCATGGCGACCATCTGGAGCAGCCAGAGGAGAGTAGCAAAGAGAAAGAAAGGGAGGGCGGAGGCTAGGGAGGGAGGAACAGAGCGAGAGGGAGAGAAAGAGGGAGCGCTTGAAAACGAGCAATAGATAGAGGGAGGGAACGACAGTGGAGACGGAGATAAATACGTAGTGCTAGAAAAAATATTCTGCAGACATTTAAAAGCAAGAGGTAATTGTTTATTTATTTTCATTGGAACTGTTTTTTATTTATTTAATTGTGAGGTTGCAAAGAGAGAACGCGTGCGTAGACAGTCAGATCGAGACGAAGGTGAAGACACACTGCAGTGGAGCTGGAATATGGATGCACAGTCTGAGAGCTGTGAGCCGCCGCCATGTGACCCGCAGCCTCCAGGTAAAATCAGGAAAGCCTTCAAGCTGTTCGGCAAGCGGAAACCAGGCAGCAGTGTCACCAGCATCTTTTCCATGCGTGGGAAAGGAGATGGAGGCCCCAAATCACCGCCGTCGAGGAGCGATACTCAGGATGGATTAAATGAGCCTAGCGCCCCAGAAGCAGAAGCAGAGCAAGTGGATCTTGACCAGGAGGAGGAGAGTCAACAGGAAGATGCTCCGATGGGCGAGTTTACAAGTGAGAACATGAGGCAGTCCATTTCCTCTCTCACCTCAGCTAAGTCCCTGAGCTTCCTAAATGTGCTTCGCAAAGGCAGACGAGGAGTAGCGGGAGAACGGCAGGCTCAGACTGAGTCTCAGAGGCCCGGACGGCAACGAAAAGGCCTAAAGGGATTGTTTAGTAATGTACGCTGGCCTGGTAAAGAAAAGGAGGCTGAAGAGGAAGGTGAACCTGGTCCTCCCCTTGTTGCTTCCCGCTCCAATAGCGTTGAGATTATAAAGGAAAGCCTCACGTTGACACCTGGCCCAATACCTCGCACTGTGGAGGAACAGCAACAGGAGGAAAAGCAACAGCTTCACACACCACAAGAGGGCCCCACATCATCAAAGGACTTTTTAAAGGTAAGCGAGGCAACAATACCACCAACAAATGAACGTTTGAGCACACTGCTTGGAGATATTTCATCAATTTTAAGCTTTGATACGTTGACGCCGTGTGGAGATATTGTAGCAGACGTTGAGGCAGAATGGGTCAAGGCCAGCAATCGAATGGGTGGAGATACCACGCTGAAGGTGGATGATTCTGACAAAACTTCTTCTGCTTCGATCAGATCAAAGCCAAGCCCTTCACCTACATCAACTTTGAGCCCCACATCCTCCAAGCCTTCCCCTACTTCAGCAACCAAACCTATCCCTTCACCTATCATGACAGCTACCAAACCCATCCCTTCACCTATCACTTCAGCTACCCAACCCATCCCTTCACCTATCACCACAAAACCCATTACCAGCCCTTTGCCAAAACCAACAGTTTCCTCACCAACATCCTCTCCATTGACCAAAACGCCACAATCTATTTCGTCTCCCCCTATTTTTCACACTCAATCTAGCCCTCCCGCCAGGCCGACACCAACCCCAGCAGCTACGCCCATAGCTCAGCCAACCCCAACACCAATACCTACCCCAGAAGCTAAAGACACATCTACCCCGATTACTCACTTCACTCCAACACCCACTTTATTCTCTAATACACAGTCTACACAGAGTGCTACATCAAGCCCCACCGCTAAACCTATTACTTCCCCAACCAAACCTGCCCCGTCCCCTAAATCTAGCCCTGAACTCAAACCCACCACAATTACATCATCTAGCTTCACAGCTGTCTCCATTACCAAACCTATCCCAAGCTCAACACCTGCTCCTCTCTCAGTCTCTTCCCCAACTTCTGAATCCTCCCCTCCATCCTCAAAAAGTACCACCCCGACCTCTGCTGCTGTTAGCAAAATAGAACTGGCCCCGACCCCTGTTGCTAAACTCACCCAAGCTCCAACTCCTGCATCAAAACCAACTACCTCTGCAGCTAAACAACAACCACCACCATTTGTTATATATGGTAAAGCTCCTCCAACCAGTGCACCAATACCAAGACCAAAAATTATAACAACATTTGGATTATCAACAAGCCGCAATACAGCCCCTATTACCAAGCCTGATCCGAAGCAGCCAACGGGACAAACTACAAAATCCAACACCCAAAGTGACAAAAATGTCCCAACTGTAAGGAAATCCTCTAGCTCTGAATCGTCTTCTAAACCACTATCTCCTGTTGGCTACACAGTAGCTGCTGTTTCATCAAACTCTTTTCAGAGAACAGAAGAGCAGACAAGTATGAGTTCAAGGAAGGATTTAAGGACTGATACACGAGACTCTGTGGCTACCCAAAGCCTCACCAAACCAGTAAAGAGGGGCACCGCAGTCAAGCCCACAACTTTAAGCAAAATACCTGTAAGTGGCGGAGGCAGACCTGCAAAGCAGCAACATCGAGAGGCCCAGCCCAATGGAGATGAGGACCACTCCAATCTTTCCACACCAGTAAATGAGGAGCTGGGTCAATTTTCTCTCACGCGGGAAAATAGCAGCAAGGAGACCCTCAGTGATATCTCCATAGAATCAGGCGCTGTCACACCAACCGCCGGTCAAGAGGACATTTTTGACTCCAACCTTGGTTTGCAGAGTTCGGCATGCGGTGCAGCGGGTGCCACAAGCTTGTCCAGGGAATCAAAGATTCCAGTCAAACACGGAACCACTCCAACCTACCATTCAATGCAGGGAAGGACAGAGGTTGCACGTTCCAGGATACCCGTGTCCAAAGTGCCCATCCGCCGGACCAGCAATAAGCCTGCACCAACAGCTACAGCTGCCGCCCCCAGAAAATAACTGATGATCTTGTTCGGTTCATGTCGAGACCTAAAACATTTCACTGGCAACTATTTTCTCAAGATCTTTGATATTTAGTAAGGCATCACTTTGCCTGGTGCAAGCCTTTTGCAGCTAATTTCTTCCCAACTGGATTGTTACGGTTATTCGAACTAATTTGCATCACACAGTTACCTTTTTGTATCAACTAGATGTTTCCGTTCATTTCATCTTTGCACAGACTGATTCTTTGGATTTAACCCTGTGTGCCAACAGGAACAGACGGCACACACACAGCCCCTAAATGTTTCCCGTGGCAACCTGCCGTGCAAATTAAAAAGCAGGCACTAAAGCACAAGAGCCCTCACCTGCAATCAAAAGCCACGTAGGCCTTCTCTGTAGAAACAAGAAACGCTGTCCATTATCTCTGGAGAAGAGCATCAAAATGATCTGTAATGGTTTTGTGGTACTTAAAAGCCTCAGAGAAGAAACAAGCAATCTAACATGGAGTCTTGTGGGTTTTTGTCCAGGTCTACAACACCCAAAGGGCGCAGCATCATCCGAACGGTGCTTTTCTTTTTTGGCCTGCCACACTGGAAAATATTGTTATAGAGAAATGAAGCCTTTGTAGCCTTTGTTACTTTAAGATTTTCTCGTCTTGACTTTCTTTTTCAAGTGAACTTTGTGGATCAATGTTAGTCTTCTTGGAGCCCCCACGTGTTGTATGCAAATAAACAGAACCTCCCAACGTGTACAGTTGACGCCAAGACAGGATATTCAGCAGTATCTTTCGAATGTATGTAGCAGAACGCATGCCCTTCTTTCTCGACCACATGAGCCATCTCGGTTTCTGTCTCTCCTCATCGTCCTTTTCTTGCTGTTTTGAACACTGTGCCAGTCAGCTGTATGTGTATATAATGTGCCATCAAAGACCCATAAGACTTGTGGATATGAGGACATGATTGTTCTTCCTGCCTGCAGTGAACATTGTGTGAGACTTCTAAATAAGTCTGAGGACAATATAGGTGATGTTTCACAGGCAGTTGGTGTTATACAGTACTGTAGGTAAGCTACTGTAAGATTTTGTGGATGACAGCAGTGTCCTGGTTCGGATGGATGGATAGATCATTTGTTAAGTTACCGTCTTAACATGGACATGTTTAATAGAGGTTTATTTTTGGGTGTCTGTGTGAGTGCGTGGATCTTGATGTTACACTGTTTCCTATTTAATCAATAAAATGTGATTATACCTACGATGGAATGGATGTTTAAAGTGGATTCCACTTCCAGCATGATGGAAGCAGAGACTGAATTAGCAAGTGGGTGCTATTGCTATTTCTTTACGAGTTGCATTATGTAACCATGTTAGACATTAGTGCCTGAACCATACTGAGCTTTTCACTAAAAAACCCCTGCCCCCTTCCTCCGCAGTGCCATGCTGTTGTGTTGAAAAGCCCACTGACCTGAATAGGAAAACACATGAATGTCAGCGCTCCCGGTCAATGGGCTGTATGTTAAGATGCTCTAGGACCCCGACACACAACCATGCAGCCTTGTACTTTTCTAATGGGTTGACACGGGTTGAGTTAGGATTCTGTGTAGTGCTGGACTTTAGCCACATCAAGCATTTAAAATGTATTTGTGGAGGGAATGAATGAGGGTTGGCGATGGGTAGAATGAAATGACAGTGGGCGCACAGAGGGAATGGAGAGGAGACAGAGAGGGATTGTGAAAGAGATGGAGAGAGAGAGAAAATGGAAAGGGAGGGTGAGGAGAAAGCCCATTGTGGTTTCATCACAGCTGCGTTTTGGACGGCCGTGACATAGCAAGAAAGGATACTCAGAGACAGCATTAAGTATTTCATAATAGCATTGTTCAATTAAATGTTGCATGTACGATTCAGGTATTACGATAGATAAATATTATAAAAATTGAAGATTTACACACACTTGGCAGATGATTTTATCCAATGCATTACAAGGTATATTTTTTTTCCAGGATGGGTGTCCCCTGGATTTGAACTCAAGACCTATTGTGCTGCTATCACAATTCTCTAGCACTGAGCTATACAGGATCAGCAAATAAAGCTCATAAAACTAATGCAATTGATATTTTTATGTCTCCATTATGGGGATAAAAGCAGATAAGGGGGGAGTTGTGGTTTTCTGACAGAGAAAAAGATAAACAAAAGATGGATATTAACAGATGGATGTTTGTCTGATTCAGAGCCCTGGGCTTTCAGTCTGGAGGAACACGAGGACTCACAGGGTGATTAACCACAAAAGAGCTCACTGTTAAAGGATTAGTCCATTTTCTTAAAAAAACCCAGATAATTTACTCACCACCATGTCATCCAAAATGTTGATGTCTTTCTTTGTTCAGTCGGGAAGAAATTATGTTTTTTGAGGAAAACATTCCAGGATTTTTCTCATTTTAATGGGCTTTAATGGACCCCAACACTTAAAATTTTAATGCAGTTCATTATGGCTGTTTCAAAGGACTCTAAACGATCCTAAACGAGGCATAAGGGTCTTATCTAGCAAAACGATTGTCATTTTTGGCAAGAAAAATAAAAAATATGCACTTTTAAACCACAACTTGTCTTCTTCCTCCGGTGTGTGATGAGCCAGCTTGACCTCACGTAATTGCGTAATAACGTATAAAGGTCACGTGTTACATATATGAAATGCACATTTGCGGACCATTTTAAACAATAAACTGACACAAAGACATTAATTAGTATCATTCCACATACAACAACGTCGGAATGGTCCTCTTTCTCCAAACACTGGGGCATAGTTTCGATATGTCATCCGTGACCTCGTGATGACGTATTACGTGAGGTCGCGCTGGCGCGTCACACGACTGGAGGAAGACGAGAAGTTGTGGTTTAAAAGTGCATTTTTTTTTTTTTTTGCCAAAAAAGACAATCGTTTCACTAGATAAGACACTTATGCCTCGTTTAAGATCGTTTAGAGTCCTTTGAAACGGCAATTTTAAACTGCATTAAAACTGTTAAGTGTTGGGGTCCATTAAAGTCCATTAAAATGAGAAAATTCCTGGAATATTCTATTTCTTCTCGACTGAACAAAGAAAGACATCAACATTTTGGATGACATGGTGGTGAGTAAATTATCTGATTTTTTTTTAAGAAAATGGACGAATCCTTAAATAGAAACCATCACTTGCTATGAATCTGCCATCCTCCCACCCTTCAGCTTTGAAAAAGATGAAAGCCTCATGCACTTACTCATATGTGAATTACCTTCATAAGTATCTGCTTTACCGATGTCTCCAATCCAGACATACTGTAGATCAGCACCTGAGGTCTGATTCTGACTGTGAATGATGAAAATGATGTGAAATATCAAAAGGAGCCTGCAGCCTGAACAGGGTGCAGAGAAATTGGGGTTGCAAGGTAGAAGGGACATAAATCCTAAATGAGGGACATAAATAATGATAGTATGCTACGCAGTAAAATGGGTTATACACAGTAAGATGCTGTTTCACTAAAGCAGTTTTCACACTTATACGTCGTCCATGCACGCAGACAAATGCAATTCGGTTAATGCAATGGATGAAGTCATCAAGGATGAGCTGTAAGATTATGTGCATATGCTTAAAATTCATTAACATGAGATTAACACCTCATCTCTCTATAAAGAGATTTGTGTTGAACATGAAGAAAAAAAAAGCGTATGAATGCAAATACGATCATGGGATCAAAACAGATCACGACTACACAATCCTTATGTGTTATTCCCCACTGTGTATATTCACACTCCAGTGAAGAGATGTTCTCTGTTAGGAGATGCTTTACTGAAAATACGTCGCTATGGCAACCTCACTAGGTCAGCCAATGGGGGGCTTGAAAATGGAGGGGTGTGGTGAGGCGTTCTAAAATGGACTCTCGCATTACACACATAACGTAATTTTCGAATGGGGTGTGTTTAGTGGCACATACTGTAATTTTTATAGTATTAAGAAGAAAAGGCTGGGAAATGCACTGTACAGTATGTGGCAGATGGACTGTGCAATGAATTAATTGAATCACGTGTTACTGAGCGAAAGGGAGGTGAGAGGGTGTCAGATGTATCAGGACCCACATATTGAGATTTGCCGCAGATCCTAAATCACAATTTTCAGCAGTACTGCAGTTATTCATCATAACAATGATGCATGCATGCAAACAAACAAACAAACAAACATTCAGCTCAAAGCCAATGTCATAAAGACATATAAAAAAATCAAGCTGTACTTATTTAACTCATACATATTTTTAATTATAGTTCACATTTAAATGAGAATAAAATTCATGCTTATGATAAAAATATTGCTTTTATCCCATAAACACTTAGGGGTTTAAAAAATACTGAAAAGACTGAATACAAAAATATCATGATATATATATTAAATAGCTAATTATTGTATGCTACTGTCCATATGACACTTCTGTTCTTTTACAGGAATGTGTTGTCTACCTGCTGAATCTGATTAAGGACACACATAATATCTGAAGATATGGGTTCAGTATTATTCAGCTTATTTCATTCTTAACTATTGCTTACATCTATTCATAAAATGCATATTTGCAGTACCCAGGGTTCCCACACCGTAGTTAACTTCAAATTCAAGGACCTTTCAAGGACTTTCCAGGTCCAATACCCTCAAATTCAAGGACTAAATGTGGGGACACATTTCAGGTGAGAGCAAGGTTACATCGTGTTACCTTTTAAGATACATCGTTACAGTTCCCTTTCGAGGGAACTCGCGCTGTGTCACTGCGGTGACACTTTGGGGACGCCTCCAGGGGTAAGTGCGTCTGAACGTGTATATCAAATTCAACCAATGGTGAGGCTTAACGACAAAGACAGGGTTACACGGAAGCCAGGAAGTATATCGCTATCTGAAATATTGCCAAAGACGGCGTTACAGGGACGCATGAAGTATGGCAAGGGAGACGCAGCGTCTCGTTCCCTTCTCAGTTGCATACGTAACCCGAGACGTTTTCATGTGTCAAACACAAATATGCAAAAAAGCATTTTGGTATGAATCAACATTCGCATACAGAAGATAATATAAGCATTTAAAGCGAACAGTTTAGCACGTGTACTTAAAAAGTCTAGAATTTTGATGATATTATCCTACACTACACTTCAGGGAATAATATTGATTTTTTTTCCAGAAAACTTCTTATATAAAATAGATTCAAGCACTTTCAATGACCTGTATCTATGTATGTATATTTTCAAAAACTTTCCAGGGCCTTGAATTTTTTCCCCCCAGATTCACAAACTTTTAAAGATTTCAAGGACCTGTGGGAACCCTGAGTACCCCAGTAAAATAATGAAGTACTGATAAGTCAGCTAAGACTCTTTTTGCATTTGCCAAACAGATGTCTGATATATTTTTATATCCGGATGAATAACAGCTCACAACACAGCGTGATGCAAAGCTTTGTTTACCATATAGCGCCTGTACCGACATCTTAATAAATCAACCCTTTTTGCATTAATATTCACGAAATCTAAATTCAATAAATGATCCTAAATACTTCATAATATATTTTAGATACTAAATATTAGCTTAGTCATGCATATAGATTTGTTGTTAAACCATTAACATTTTACATGTTTGACTTTTTCGGTCACATAAAAGTAACCCCTACAACGTGACTACAAGAAAACTGATCTCTGCTGGTCAGTTGTGGTACTGCGCTCTCATTATAATCAATGACAAGAGGTCAGTGCATCTAATAATACATCATCAGATTCAGCTTTGTCCACATATCCCTGTCTAGATTTTAGTGCTATAAATACATCTGTTAGACACTTATCTGAAATGATGGGTATATGGCATTACATTCAAGTATGCTGAAATACAAATTCAGCTCGTCTTTGGTGTATATATATAATAACACATCCGTGATATTCCTGAGCAACAGGGAGGCACAACTGGTAAATACGAAATAACACTAATAAGTGTTTTAAGTAGTAGATGCTACAGCTAAATTTATGTACAGAATATAAAAACAGTCCTGAATACTGATTTGTTAAGGTCCACTGTGGTAACGTTACAGTCTGTTTGGCACATCAGGAAGTCTTTGGCATCATTTTAATGAGCAAAAGAGAGAAACACCAGTTGTTTCATTGAGGTATATTCAGGTCAAAGCTTCGTGGCCAGTTTGCACTTTGCAGAATGCTTTTAAAGACCACACGAGTGTTTTCTTATACTGTGTGTAGTCCTATCCTGGAAATGATGGGCAAGGGGGTCGAATATGGTCGAACAATTCAAAAGCTGTTAAAAGATACCTTTGAAGTCTAAAAGCTGCCTTTAAAACATCAAACAGGATCGTTCTTCCAAAACATCTCATGGTTGAGTGCAGGACTTCAGGCCAGGCCGTCTTCCAACCTGCTGATTTCGAGATCAGTCCAAATATTTGAGAAATAATTAAAAAAAAATGTCAGAACCGTGAAGGTCACTTTGGGTTGTTTAACAAAGACCCGATCACACCAGGAAGTGGGTGTATCCTTCCGCTCCGGTGACGATAACATCCATCCAGATTCTCATGGCCTCTGGAGAAGGAGCAACCATGTAATAGACTCGATCGTGCGTCTTCACGCTAAACGTCAGGGAGGGGTTCGGGCTCTGACGGAGAGCAGAAGCACGTGTAACAGAGAGAGAGAGGAACGTGAGATGCTAGATGCGCTAAGATCTGTATATCAAGCATCAGTGTAGCAGAATGTCGTGTCTCACCTTGTGTGCATTCTTCAGATGGTCATAGTACACTTCTTCTATGGCTTGGAAGTATATCACACCTTTCATTTTGGTTTCATGTTTATCTGGAGAAAAATTTAAATTAGCTGTAATATGGATGTTGAATCTATATAATCAAACACACACACATATATATATACACATAATATATATATATATAAATAATAAAAAATGTGTACAATAGGTGTAAATAAATATATAATACATTTAGTGTATCAAAGTATACAATATTGGTGAAAATGGTACTGATGTGGGACTGCTTTGTCTTCTGGAGTCTATGTGAAGGGTATGGCTCAGTGCTGCCCCCTTGTGTTTCGCTCAAAACAAATAATGCATTTTGCAGCTAAAATATATTTTTTAATAATTCGTTTTTACAAACTAAAAGACGAGCAGACGTTATTTTCTGGGATCAT
Source organism: Paramisgurnus dabryanus (assembly GCF_030506205.2). Classification (NCBI taxonomy): domain Eukaryota; kingdom Metazoa; phylum Chordata; class Actinopteri; order Cypriniformes; family Cobitidae; genus Paramisgurnus; species Paramisgurnus dabryanus. The sequence goes on from NC_133346.1 coordinate 8,396,361, forward strand.
AAACACGATGCCAGAGATTAGTATACAGTCTATGTATGTATGTACAAACATATGTACATTTCCAATACAGTCATGCATTTAGTAAAAGTTCCTATTCACATTGATTCATTGAGAGTTGAACCCCATGACCTTAGCATTGCAAGACCCACTAAACTAAATGCATTTATTTTATACTTATTTACAGTGGCGGCTCGTGACTGCTCTTCCGAGGGGCGCAAATTCAAGTTTTTTCGGAGTGGCATGTGTGTTGCTCGTGTTTTCAAAATATGTGTTTGTTGTGGCATGTGAAGCATGTGCATCACGTGTCTTGTCAAAATAAGTGCCTGCTGCACACGCGTCAAACCGTTTATGATAAAAGAGACGAAATACACGCAGACACTCCCTTAACAGTAAACTCTGATTACGCATGAGATTATGCGAGTATCTGGCAAACGCGAGCGTCTCTTTTATCATAAACCCTTTAGACGCATCTTCAGCAGGAACTTATTTTGACAAGACACGTGATGCACATAACATCACTCGACGCGCCGAACACATATTTTGAAATTACGAACCACACACGACAGGCTACATACATGTTGTGACGAACTTCACATCGTGCGCCCTCGAAAAAAGAAGTCACCAGCCGCCACGGCTTATTTATGTGTTAATTACCAGCATAATACGCCAGCGTCCTGCGGTTACGGTCAAAGACGAACCAGCGCTTCTTCCAGGTTTTGATCTTTCCACCCATTTTGACCAGGAAGCCTCTGCAGGTCTTCTCGGTGATGGCCAGGTGAAAACATGTCCCGGGATGATGACCCGCTGCCTCGATGTGACCTCTCAGGTCAAAATCATCTTTCCTTACCGGCAGGTAACGTGTCAACGGCCGAGACTGGAGACATGACGGCCAAAAATCAGTCTTAACATCGAAGTAAATATGATTATGTATGTACATTAGTAGAGAGTTTTTTTAACTTGACTCTGCATTAATACCATGAGATCTAGCAAAGAAAAGACAATAAGACAAACAATATAAACTAAAATGACTTTTTTGGCTATCTATGCAATGCTTTTTGTCTGCCAAACATTGAAATACGTATTTATTAAAGTGATAGTTCACCCAAAAATAAAACTTCTGTCATTATTTACTCATCCTCATGTTGTTCTAAACGTGTATGAATTTCTTTTTTCTGATGAACACAAAAGAAGATATTTTGAGAAATGATGGTAAACACACAGTTGATGGTACCAATTAAATTCCATCATATTTTTTATTCCTACTATGAAAGTCAATGGACACTGTATGCTGTGTGTGTACCCTCATTTCTCCAAATATCTTATTTTGTGTTAATCAGAAAAAATTAATTCATGTAGGTTTTAAACAACATGAGAATGAGTAAATGATGACAGAATTTTCATTTTTGGGTGAACTATCCCTTTAAATTGGCAAATCGTGCCATTTATTCCCTCTCATCCTTTGCCAATGGTCTCTGTAGCTTCACCTCTCTCTCCACCATCTTCTGTCGTCTGTTCGTCTCCTCCTGAAGTCTCCTCTCCAACTCCTCTCTTCTCCTCCTCTCGTCTTCAAGAGCCTGTCTCCGCAACTCCATCTCTCGCTCCTATCAGGAACAAACACACGCATGAACATAAAGTCATATTTCTACATTTCTGGAAGAAAAAATCATCATCAGTAAAAATAGGTCGATGTACCCTGTGCTCCAGTAATCTGTGCTTCTCGGCTTGAGCTTCTCTCAGCATGCGTTCCATCTCCTCTATCTTCATCATGTTAGCTGTGCTGGTGCTGCATAGACCACACAAACCATTTCTGTGATGATTTTTTCATGCCAGGTCAGTTTGGGGAGTTAATAAGATATATGTGTGGTACATTTTATCAGCATTTTTGTGTTGTCCAATAAAGTTAAGGTTTAAACACCTCCACCTTATTTGGAAATGTGAATTGGAGCATTTAAAGGTTAAAGCTACTTGGAGACCACTTGGAATGCAATAAAAATTCCACAGACAGGATATGTGTATATTTGGGCTACTTAAATGGAGATTCCTGTCTATCCAGCTTCCCTAAACACATATAAAGGCTTTTAAACTCAAATAAAGCACACAGAACAGAGACGCCACACGATTTTAAAGGGATAGTTTACCCCAAAATAAAAATTCTGTCATTATTTACTCACCCTTTAAACCCATATGTGTTTATTTATTCTGCTGAACATAAAAAAATATATTTTTGATAAATTATGGTAAGCGCATTTGGCGGTATCCATTGACTTACATAGTATTTGTTTATCCTACTATGAAACATAATGGATAGAAATATCTTCTTTTGTGTTCAACTCATACAGGTTTAGAACAACATGACGGTGAGTAAACGGCATCAAATTGTTTTACCATTATTATCAACAATGCCATTAGAGATGTATTTTAAAGCTGCATTTAAGTGAATGTTACTGCTGCATTAAAAGACTTTAAAGTCCTGTAAATATAATGACTCACAATTTTGTGAAATGAGAGGAAGTAACAAGTTAAATGCGTTAATAAAAACTGCTAAGAAATTTGCACTTGTGTATAAATTTATCTAAATATACCTTGAAATGTTGTCAGGTGAACATGCGGAAATGCTGGTTTCCAGGCTCTCCGCGCTGTCCACACTCATCGTGTCAAAGTTGTGTCCGTTATCCATGTAGTGAAACGTATCCAGGTAGACGTTTGTCTCTGAAACCGCCCTATTTGACATCTCACTCATTCTCTGCCTCTCATCATTTAGAAACATCTGACCTGCTGCAGAACCAAAGGAAGAAAAAAACATTGTTTTTTATTGATTTATATTGTCTGAAAGCTGAATAAATAAGCTTTTCATTGATGTATGGTTTGTTAGGATGGGAAAATATTCGGCCGAGACACAACTGTTTGAAAATCTGGAATCTGAGGGTGCAAAAAGGAAAACACAATACAGAGAAAACCGCTTTTAAAGTTGTCCAAATGAAGTCCTTAGCACCGCATCAACTCACAAAAAGAAAAGTTTTGATATATTTACGGTAGGAAATGTATTAAATATCTTCATGAACCATGATCTTTAAAGGAAAACACCACCGTTTTTCAATATTTTACTATGTTCTTACCTCAACTTAGATGAATGAATACATACCTATCTTTTTTCAATGCGTGCACTTAATCTTTGTACTGTGCGTTGTGAATGTGTTAGCATTTAGCCTAGCCCTATTCATTCCTTAGGATCCAAACAGGGATGAATTTAGAAGCCCCCAAACACTTCCATGTTTTCCCTATTTATAGACTGTTACATGAGTAGTTACACGAGCAAGTATGGTGCCACAAAATTAAACGTGTGATTATGTTAGTGCGCCAAAGGTAGATGTGTGGCAAACTAGTTGCTATTCTGCCATACAATATAGTTCTCATTTTTATCTACTTAAAAATTCCCAATTTTAAATAGGGAAAACATGGAAGTGTTTGGTGGCTTCTGAATTCATCCCTGTTTGGATCCTAAGGAATGAATGGGGTTAGGCTAAATGCTAACAGATTCACAGCGTGCTGTGCAAAGATAAAGTGCATGCATTGAAAAAGATAGGTATGTATTTATTCGTCTAAGTTAAGGTAAGAACAAAAAAATATTGAAAAACTGTGGTGTTTTCCTTTAAATATTATCCTAATGATTTTTTGCATAAAAGAAAAATCAATAATTGTTGGTTATTGCTACCAACATACCAATGCTACATGGTTTTGTGGTCCAGGGTCATATGTGTATATTTATAAAATGCACATAAATAAATTTAATAATACGTACAATACTGCGCAAAAGTCTTAAGCCACCATGCCACCATTAGATTTTTTGCTTCTGCAATTGTGTAGAAAACAAACCATATACTTACTTCTCAGTCTCTTTATTAGAATAGAACCAGAAAATACAGGAAATTTGTATGCAGTATTAAAAAAAAGTGTTTAGTGGGAGCAATCCTTACACTTGAGCAAATGCATGAACGTGCAGGCTCTCTTAAACCTAATTGAAATGAAAGCCTTAAAGGAATATTCCATTTTCTTAAAAGAAAAATCCAGATAATTTACTCACCACCATGTCATCCAAAATGTTGATGTCTTTCTTTGTTCAGTCGAGAAGAAATTATGTTTTTTGAGGAAAACATTGCAGGATTTTTCTCATTTTAATGGACTTTAATAGACCCCAACATTTAATACTTAACTCAACACTTAACAGTTTTTTCAACAGAGTTTTAAAGGTCTATAAACGATCCCAAACGAGGCATAAGGGTCTTCTCTAGCAATACGATCTACATGACGAGAAGTTGTGGTTTAAAAGTGTATATTTGTTATTTTTATTGTCAAAAATGACAATCGTTTCGCTAGATAAGACCCTTATGCCTCGTTTGGGATTGTTTATAGTCCCTGTTAAGTGTTGAGTTAAGTATTAAATGTTGGGCTCTATTAAAGTCCATTAAAATTAGAAAAATCATGCAATGTTTTCCTCAAAAAACATAATTTCTTCTCGACTGAACAAAGAAAGACATCAACATTTTGGATGACATGGTGGTGAGTAAATTATCTGGATTTTTCTTTTAAGAAAATGGACTAATCCTTTAAGTCTCCTAAAAAAGAGTTCAAGATGTGTTTAGCACCAAGAGGGGTCAAACTAAATACTGACTTTTACCAGAAGAAGCCTTTTGTTCAAAAAATTGTGGGTTTTTTATATTTTGTGTAGCTTATTTTCAGTTTATTAATAAATATTATAAATTTTTTAACCATTATATGGCGGTTTCCTGTACAGGGTTTATCCTAATCCAAGACTAAAATGCATGTTTGAGCTGCCTTAATTTAAAAACATTATAACATCAGTGCCATTGGTTTGTCTCAGGGTGCACACCATGTATTGTTTTTTGTAAATTTTGTTTAAAAAACTACTTTAAAGTCCTAATAAAACTAAGGCCTAGTCTTGGACTATTCTAAACCTTGCAGCTTTAAGTGTGAGACACAGTATGAGGGGAATTAACGTTACCCTTGATCAGTCGGCGAGTGTCCAGGTCACGGGAGGTGACGGATAGGGTACGAGGCAGTACACTACCACAGCTTGAGCTCTGAGACAGTGGCATATGGGACTACAGGATTAAAAGAATAAAGAAATATTTAAGACACATGAAAACCTGCAGTTTGAACTTTATGCCAAGTTATTTTAGGATGGTACCAAATGTGGTGTATTTGTTTTTTCACCTTAGGAGACAGACTGCGATTAAGAGTGGCGTTTAAAGTGCCGGAACTCTGCCGATCTCTCTTACGGGACACTCTGCTGTCACTCATAATAGTTCCGCCCTCTTTAGTGCCATTGCTCCGCCTCTTTTCCTCCAGCGAGCGAAAGTGCTGGGACGAATAAACTTCAGTCAGAGCCTCAATTGTCTGAATTTAAATAATGAATGCACCTTTGATAGTTTATATCTTTTCTCAGAAAAATAGCATGGTTTACATTACCTGCTTCATAGACACAGGATTGAGAGGAAAGGCCTGACCACCTGTAAGTTCAGCGTACTTTCTTTCCAGAGCAGAGAGATTCTCACGCTCCTGCAGAGAGATAAGACTTAATACAATTCTGGAATACTTGATTCTGATTGGTCAGTTACATCCACTCCTCTGAATGCATAAACTCACCCTTTGCAGCATATAAATAAGATTGCTCTTCTCCTTTAAAAAGTTTTCTTTTTCCCGCTGAGCCTGCTGGGTAATCTGAGTCGACTGCTTCTTAAGAGTAAGCAGCCTCTCCTTTAAAAAAATATTTTTTATGGTTACAGCAAGAAATATCTCTATGTCTCTTAAAGGACAACCATTATATTTACCTTGCGATTTATGAGAGACCTCTGATATTCAGCCATCTCTTGGAGGAGATGTTGCGTCTGAGTCTCCTTCTCCTCATCTTGACGGCTTTCTTTTTCTAACTGCTGAAACTCCAAGTCTTCAAAACGCTTTGTCTGTATTTCCAAAGCTTCGTTGTCCTATTAACACGTACAGAATCTCTCAACAACGCTTGGCGGGGGGCAACAGATCACATACTTTATATCATCTGCAACTCCAAACTAAACTAACTTAAAGAAACTGTAAACACAAAAGGCGTGCAAAAATGTAGCAAAAACAAACTTTTGTAACAAAGGAAAGTGAAAACACACAGAGAAGAAGAGAAGGCCTACCAAGAAGTATTTCCAGAACTGTTGTGAAGAGGAAAGAAACAATAGGAAGTCAACAGGAAGCAGAATAGTTGGCCGCATAGGTGGGCGCAGGTAGACCGAGGTACCTGACTGACCCTGGATAGCTGATTGTGGAGCTGCTCCTTCAGTGCTTCTGGACAGTTGTCCAACTGGGTCCTCTGTTCTGAGATCAGCTCAGCTAGCCTCTCTATTTTAACTCTTTCTGCCTCCAACAGGGCTTTGTCCTACAGCACAGCGGCCAACGTAGGGATGTATGTGAATGTAAGACATATAGAGCAAGCAAACACAAATATGATGGACAAAGGGATGGAGAAAGTGCAAGGCTGGGTTAGAGCAAGAAAAAGGTAAATGGTGAGAAGGTTTAAGTAGAAGTAAATTTAGTAAATTGTGATTGCTTATGTGCATCAATACTGAGGTGAGTACTTGCAATAAATACATTTTATTTAAGCCTTAGACTTCACAATCATCTGCATATTGCTCTTAAATTTACCACATACCTTTTTGTATGAACCATGTATTTTAAATGCAGTAAAACCATGGTTCATTTTCTTCTCAATACTGTAAGTAGCCAAACTCGCATAGGCGATGTGAATGACGCAAATTAGGCGCCGTAATTGCCGCAAAAACTTGTGCGATTGGCCTCAAACGCATCTTTGCACAAGTTGAAAATGTGCAACACAAGCGAAAAATTTGCATGACATGAAGTAATCTAGATGCCTCGTATTTGATGTGTACGCACTACGCAGCATAATGGGGTGTACACACCAAACGCAAATTCAACGATTTGCGTGAGTAGATTACATACTAAGCTAATGCAAAGGCGCGTCGTTCGGAGGCAATGTGAATGACGCAAATTACGCTGGCGCGATTGCCGCAAAAACACACGCGATTGGCCTCAAGCGCATCTTTGCGCAAGTTGAATTTGCATGACACGAAGTGATTTAGAGCGAAGAACGTGATACCACATGCAATGTCAATGCATAGACGCGAATAGGGCACTAACTCACGCCAGGCGATGCGAATGATGCTAATTGGGGGCGCGATTGCCGCAGAAAAACATGTGCTATTCGCCTCAAACGTGTCTTTGCGCAAGTTGAAAATTTTTAACTCAAGCGAAAAATTTGCATGACATGGGAGTTAAATCCTGCGAGTAATTTAGAGCGAGGAATGCAATGCTTAACGTATGCAGCATAATGGGGCGTACACACCAAACGCAAATTCAACGATTTGCGTGAGTAGATTACATACAATGTCAATGAAAAAGACGCGAATAGGCACTAATTCACGCGAGGCGAATGATGCGAATTGGGTGGCGTGATTGCCGCGGAAACATGCGCTATTCGCCTCAAACGTGTCTTTGCACAAGTTGAAAATATTCAACTCAAGCCAAAAAAAGATTTCATAGAACGTCAATGCAAAGACTCGAATAGAGGCTAACTCGCGCGTGGTGATGCGAATGACACGGATTTGGCGACGCTATTGGCACAAAAACATGCGCTATTCGCCCTGAAATGTGTCTTCGCGCAAATTGAAAATATTCAACTCCAGCAAAAAAATTGCATGACACGAAGTTAAATCCCGCGAGTAATCTAGAGCGAGGAATGCAATGCTTTGTGTATGGCGTGTATGCAGCATAAGAAATCCCTTATATTTCTAAATAAAAATGTATGCATACAAATTTTATACACCTATACATCTGTGCAACCTGCAATCGAGACCCAATCATGTTTGATCTATTTGAAAACACTAATCTTTTTCCTGTAGCTTTATCTATTTAAACGTTTGACTTGTAAACATACATCTGTCACACAACTGCTGGTGTTCACCTGAGTTTGATTGTTTTGAGCACTTTTCTCCATGCTGCCCATTTTTTCCTTGAGTTGTTCCAGCTCGTCTTTATCGCTTTGTAGCTGAGCCAACTCAGCCTCCTGCTCCCCATCCAGAAGAGCTCGCTCTACCTCCATCTAAAGAGAGAGAGAGAGAGAGAGAGAGAGAGAGAGACAGATGGAGGGAGAGTGAGAACTGGTGACAATCTAACACACATTTATGTGAACTTCCATACACATAAAGTGCATTGAGCCCCCGTACCTCCCTGATCGACTCGTCCATCTGTGTGTCCAGATCTCTGATCTTCTGTTCCAGTTCCTCAATATTGTTGAGCACCTGAATTCTTTCCTCTTCTATACGTGTGACCTCTTGTCGCAGCTGCATGTCTTCAGACACCTGCTAGCAAAACACACAACACAATGTGAGAAACCTGAGAACAGACATGCGTTGTGTTAACAGATTTATAAGAGACTTTACTATCGTAAAGTCCCCCTGTAGTTGATCATTTTATCACTAACAAATTCCTGTTATAGTACTTTCTTCATGCTTTAAAACAGCTTGAATGTAACTCCTGTCTCATTTAGTATACGCATATCAAGGAATATGCAAAATAGTCCCCTGCCTCTACACAAAAAAATATATGGAGAAAATAGTGTTGAAAGATGAATTTTCACGTGATTTGCCTTAAAGCATAATAAAAACACCACATATACAGTACAACATACAACAATAAAAACATATTTTTTTACCACAGGGGGACTTTAATTATTTAAATTTAAAAAAATTTGAGTTTTTTATTAGATTGAGATGGTCTAGTTCAGGTTAGTTAGGGTGAACAGCCATCTACATCTTTACTGGTCTCCAGTCAAAATATTTAACTTACTAAGAACATTTACTGATGTTAAATATTAGATATTTCGAATTGATATGATATCGCGCTTTACAACGAAAACCCAAGTTCCTCGTAAGATCATTATGGAGGATTGTTAACTTGGCAGCCCACGAGTTTTCCAATGACAGCACAGAGGAATGTAGCTGAGCAACAGATGCAAGACTATACAGAGTCGCCTCTGTCTGTCGTTCCCATTCTGATAAAAGTGTCTGATCTCCATGCCACTGAAATTTTCCAGAAATATCCACCAGCGGATGAGCATTCTGCATTTGTTTATGAGATTCTGCAACACTGCTTGTGATCAAGAGCAGCGACTTTGTGAAAAAACATGGGTGTATATTAAGAAATGTTACGTGGGGGAAGAAAATGTTCTCTCTTTAAAAGATCTTAATCATTAAAGAGACCCAAAATGAAAATTCTCACATCATCACTTTCATGTGGTTCCAAACCCAGGACGTTTTTTCTTCGGTGGTAAACCAAAGAAAAGCAGCACTATCATATAGACTTGAAATCTTTGGCTTGAATAATATGCAAACTTTCAATCTTCATTCAGTAAATGAGGCAGCCAATACAAATTTTTATATTTTTGCATTCCACGCATAAATAAATGAATATTCTCATTTAAGGGTGAACTTAAAGGGATAGCTCGGCCAAAAATGATATTAAACCCATGCATGATTTACTCACCCCCAAGCTGTCTGAGTTGCATATGTCCATCGGATATTTTAGAAAATGTTTTAGATCTTTCAGTTGATTAAATGTAATGTTACAGGGTCCACGACCTTCAAGTCCAAAAAAAGTGCGTCCATCCTTCACAAATTAAATCCAAACGGCTCCAGGATGATAAACAAAGGTCTTCTGAGGGTAATCTGCGCGGTGTTGTTGTAGAAATATACATATTTAAAACTTTATTAACGTAAATAAATACCTTCCGGTAGCGCCGCCATCTTAGACTCCTCTGTATTCAGGAGAGAGTATTAGCGTAGTGTACGCACTTTTCTTAGTGACGTATGACAAATTCGGAGGGCGGGGGCACAGAGCAGCAGCAGAGTAGCCTCCGTAGGCTGCGTAAGCTCTCATCCTGAATGCGGACGAGACTAAGATGGCGGCGCTACCGGAAGGTATTTATTTACGTTAATAAAGTTTTAAATATGGATATTTCTACAACAACACCGCACGGATTACCCTCAGAAGACCTTTGTTTATCATCCTGGAGCCGTTTGGATTTAATTTGTAAAGGATGGATGCACTTTTTTGGACTTGAAGGACGTGGACCCCGTAACATTACATTTAATCAACTGAAAGATCTTAAACATTTTCTAAAATATCCGAAAATGTGTTCGTCTGAAAAACGATGGACATATGCAACTCGGACAGCTTGGGGTGAGTAAATCATGGGTTTAATATCATTTTTGGCCGAACTATCCCTTTAATGTGTACGTTTTTGTCTAGCAATTACAGTCACATGTGTTTCGAGCACACAGACACACCAAATCCATTGGGAGTAGAGATATTTCCTGTTCCTCTCCTCCTTCAGGAGGGGCAATAACTGACCCTGTCTCCTTAGTAAGTCTATTAAACTCATCAAACACATCCCTATATCATTATACTGAAGCTATCCAATAGAAAACACTTCTTTTACAAGTTCCCTATCAGGAGCTAGAATTGGCACCTTGTGTGTTTAAAATATCTGATTAAAGACTCTTTCAGACCATCAACACCTGATAAAATAAAAGGTCAAAGTTCACTCCGGCATGCCAATTAGAGTAAGAGATGTGTCGGGTATTAAGACTCCACAACATTCCCAAACTGTTCTGCATACTTTAAATCCCAGAAGACTACATAGTTTCCATTGCCTTATTAACTCAGTCTGAAAAACAGATCAATCTACAAATTCTTAAATTAAATAAATGAAACATAAATAGTTATATTCAGTAAGAACTAACATCATGACAAAAGCGCAGATTGAAACAAATGTCCACATTCTTCTATGGCACCATGCAGCACCTTTATTTTTAGGTGTGTACTGAATAAAAATGGACACATTGCAAAATATCTTAATGATCCTAAAAATACTGCAGGGTATATATTCTTCTTCATTTTTTATTTAGGGGTTTGATTATTTGTTTATTTATTCTTAACACCATCCATTCCAGCATCTATGGTTATATTCATGGCGAGAACCATACACAAATAAATCCAAGGGCAATTCTCCAATTGCTTGAATCTTCAATTTACATAAAAAAAACACATTTACACATGTAAGGTTCCAGCGACGTTGCCAGATCTTCTTGCTGCTGAGGACCTTATTGTTACCTCACTGATTATTTAGGGGTAAAACATGAGCTGTGCTTGTGGCATTTTGCCACCAAAATTTGAGAGTGTGCCACTGAATTATACATCCAGTCGCGACCAGTAAATTTGACATTTTTTTGTGATGTGACACTGAACAGCACATTGTACTTTCTGCATCTATCATCAAAGTATGTATTAGTAATACAGTGGAAATTAGTAGGAATGTGGATATTTGGTTAGCATGTTGATTTTCGGTGTGTGCCCCTAAATTTTCTGGTTGTGCCCCTAAAATTTTCAGTTGGGAGCCACTGTGCTCCTAGTGAAAAAAGTTAGTCTGGAGCCCTGTTGTTGTTGCTTGGCTATTTGTTTTCAGTATTAGCAATGGTAGAAGCAAAATTTCCATTTTATACAGCAGATAAATACATTTACTTATCATTGGCAAACAGTATGCGCAACTCACCTTGTTGCGAAGATGTAGCGAGGGTGATGGGACTGAGCTTCGCATGGAAGTTGTGGGTGACTGGGGTATGTGTCCACTGAGTCTGCGCTGCCTCTGGGTCATGATCTCTCCCCGAGTCTTACCCACAAACCCGCTCTCCACAGACACTCCGGCAGAGTCCGAAAACACGGACTCGTCATCCGACACCTGCAGCTTCTCCAGCTCACGATTGATCTTCTGCAGGTCAGACACGGCCGAGACGCCCGAGTCGGTCTCCGTCCGACTGAAATCAGATCGGCCAAGCTCAGAGCATAGGCACAGGATGGTTTCCAGACGCTGTCGTTCCTAAAGTGGATTTAAACGCAGATCTCAGAACATCCATTCTGAAACACTAAATGGAATTAATTACTGTTGCTTGCTGTGCAAATATTGTATAAGCAATACTGATTATATCTGCCTTTATACAGTTGTTATGTAAATACCTGATCCAGCTTTTTTACTGGACTTGTTCTTGGATACACTTCATTGTATGCAAAATATATGCTGTTTAGATTAGTTTAGTCAGATCAGATGGTGTTGTGTACTTCAACATGCAACAACAATTTAAAATGAAAGCTAAATAAGTCCTCTTAAACACATTTCAGATTCTTGTAGAGGTAACAATGGATTAAAGTAGGTTTACCAGCTGATTCATGGATTTAGTACACACTTAGCTGCAAGCATAAATTCAGTACAGTAAATCTGCATTGCATGAAAGAGTTTGTATAATCCAGTAAACCTCACTTTGCTCGCGGCTAAGCACATGAGACACATCAAAGCCCTCGAGACACTTTTATGTCTCACCACTGTGTCTAAGAAAACAAATTGAAACCCAGAGTTATATTTAAGCCTGAGAATTCAATGTATTACTATATTTTTAATGTAAATGTTAATCTATCCTGACAAACTATATATTGTTGGAAAGGTCTAAGAATGTAGTTTTCATATTTCAAAACCTTTTAGCAGTTATAATGATGCAGTAACCGTAATTTATTCATTTGTGACAAGAGTATACAGCAAACCTCACAGCAAACCAACACAAACCTCAGTTTTTTGATAATTGTATCAATTAAAAATAATATATTGCATTTTTTTATTCATTACAAATAAATGTAAACTGCTAAAAAAAAAATTCACCAAAAAACGTTAAAGTGTCTTCTTTAAAACAAGATCAAAATTTGGCTTCTAGACCAAATAAATGCCAGAGTTCCCCCCACTCAAAAAGGACTGCGCCAGTTAAAGGGTTAAGCACGTAAATATAATCTCTTACCATGGCACTAGTGAGGTTTAAACCAAAAGATTTAAAAGACCGATTTTAGGATATGGAGATCTGTTCTGTTTGTCTCAGATAGACAAAACAGCTGCATAAAAATCTATATTAAAAGGTATAGCGGAAGATTTTCCCGAATTATTTAAAAGAACCGCCCCTCGATATTTTTTAAAAAATGCTCCCGAGAGGGAACGCCTGTTAAACGCGTGTACGAGACAGAGAGAGAGCATGCAGGAGCTCAGTTCTTCTCTTCGCTCTGTTTACAAGTTTCTGTCGGCATGTTTACCGTGTCTGTGCGGTTCGTGACTTGTGCCAGGGCTAGCATCGCAAATCATAACTTACATCAACTTTTACCAGCAGTGATTTTAAATGGATTTCTCCAAATAGCATGACAAAATGTACCTTTCCAGTAGAAACTTCGCGTGGGAAGCCCAACCTGTCCTTTTAGCTCACGCCAGCGTGTGAAATAGTCTCCCATAAACATTCTGGTCTTGTTTCTTTATTTATAGTCCTTTCTCTTCTTGTCATACAATTCGTAGACACTTTTTCTCTTGCGACCCTCAGACATTTTGAAAAAAACACAGTGAGAACGCGACCTTCAATGAATGGTTGAAACCGTAGCACAACACACATACACGTGAAAGTGCGCATGTGCAGAAAGCGAACGTAGAGGCGAGCACGTACAACGGTTATACGTCAACATATAATCAGAATGATTGACATCTGGGATGACCAATAACAGTGGTGATCCACCCGGAAAACGAAAATCTTCCGCTATACCTTTAAGTAAAAGCTACTAACTGTTTTGTAATATAGACGGAAATAGTTTATAACATACAGGTATAGAGCCATAAAGTTCATATGCAGTAGTAAGCACACTTAAAAAATGTACATGAATTATGCATTTGGCAGACACTATTATGCTTGATGCCTGGGATCGAAATTATGATTTTTGCATTGCTAATACAATACTCTACCAACTGCTTTAGTAATGGGGCGTACACACCAAATGTGAATTCAACGATTTGCGTGAGTACATTACATACACAGTCAAAGCAAAGACGCAAATAGACGCAAACTTGCACGAAAACGCGCGCTATTCGTCTCAAATGCAACTTTGCGCAACTTGAAAATATTCAATTCAAGAGAACATTTGCATGACACAAAGTTAAATCCTGTGAGTAATAATCTCTCGAGTAATCTAGAGCGATGCTTCGCGTTTGGTGTGTACGCAGCCTAATACTTAAAGGGATACACTCTAAAAAAACAAACGGTGCTATATAGCACCAAAACTGTTGATTTGAATCGTAACCATAGAAGAACCGTTTTTAGTGCCATATAGCACCGGTGAAGAACCGGTGAAGCACCTGTGTAGAACCATATAGGGGCCATATAGCACCACATTTGGTTTTACATACACTGTTAACGATTTCCCTGTATTTTTACAGTACGGTACTGGCAGCACGGTTGCCAGTAAGTTACTGTATTTTGGTTTTACAGTACTGTACTGTAATAACATTTTACAGTACACAAACTAGTACTGTATAGTTACAAAGCAGTACTGTACTGTAATTTTACAATATTTTATTACAGTAGTCTATTTTTACAGTAATTTACTGTAATGTCTATATTGACCCATAAATACTATTTATTACTTATTACAGTTAATACAATAATATTATATATAATAGCTAGATATTTAGGTTTAAATCTATAGTTATTAATATGGTAAAAATGCTAAATTAAAACATAATGAATTAAAAGGCAATCCAAGCAATGTATGTATCAAAATTTTATTTAAAAAAACATTTAATTGAAACAAAACATATTTAAAACAAGATTTTAAACAATAATAAACATATAAACAAGTTAAATAAAATAAAATCAATAAGTATAAACAAGTTTGGAGACCCCTGCTGTAACATATTTAACTCTGGCAAATAGAACACTGGTCCATAGTTTGAAGTTTTCAGTTTAATGTCCATCATCGACTAAAAGGTAACATTTCACTGTGGTAAAAACAACACTGGCCCATAGTTTTAAATATTCTACTTGAATTTCATTTAACACTAAAAATAAATTAAAAATTAAACTGTGGCAGACAGACCACAGTGGCCTTTACTTTGAAGTCGTCCATTCGAACTCAATCAGGGACTGCATGAAGCTGTTCACATGGGGGTTAATGGCCACAGCTTTTCTCTGCACCAAGTTCCTTGTCTTTTTGCTTGCTCCTTGTCTGGATGTGCACTTCTTCCCATCTTTGGAATTAATTATATCCAGAAACCTGTTAGAAATATCATAAACATTAAGTCAACAAATATAAGATAGAAAAAGATTCTTAAAAAACTAAACTCAGCCTTGAATTTACTCCTATTCTGAAACCTTTTACTCTTATTCTACTGTTCCACACCTAATTACATAAAAATACAGAAGATTCACTTACCTCGGAACAAACTCTTTCCTCAATGGACAGCATCCACCTGGATCATGTCATGATTGAATGTCCTGAACAGAAAGAACAATTGTTACTGATTTGGACACAACTTTTTATTCTGAAAACAAAATCTTTTGTCAATAAAGTCCAGGGACACCTCTGCTAAATAAATACAATTATTAAATTTCTTATAACCAAAGTCTGAATATTTCTGTTTGTATATTTCTACATGGCAAACAAAGACAATTGTGTACATGTTGTGTATGGTCGTGTTACAGTGTTGTGTGTGGGAATTGTGAATGAGTGTATACATGGGTATTTAAAGAAACTGTAGTGGTAAAGTACAAACTTACCGAACATAATGTGCTTGGTGTGTGTCTGGTATCACCCGTTGTGCCTCCACATCTGCCTTAACTCCTGAAAAGTGCCACTCAGGTAAACTAGAAATAAAAAGTGATCAGCCACATTCCTGTGTACTTTTACATGTGACGTGAAAGCATTTAATATTGCAGTCAAAAAAATACATGACTTGTAACTGTACATCATGTACTTGCCTGGTGCCTTTAAAGATGATCCATCTTACCCAATCCAGCTTACAAGCAATGGTAAGACTGTAAAAAAGACAAATGTTACAAAATCTGTTAGCCATAGAAATAAGTAGACATTGTGAAAGAAATGGTAAAAGAAAATTTAGTAACACTTTACTACAATAGTTTATTACTTAACATTTGGTAATGCCTTAGCTAATATGAACTAACAATGAACAATATATTTTACAACATTAATAATATTTGATAATGTTCATTGTGCAGAGACAAAGTGATTGATTTAAAAATGTATTAATTATCATGCTATGCTAACAAATAAAACCTTTCTGTAAGTGTTTAGTCAGTTGTAAAACAAATATATATATATATATATATATATATATATATATATATATATATATATATATATATATATATATATATATATATATATATATATATATATATATATATATATATATATATATATTAGTTGTTATATTATATATTATATATAAATATCTAAATAAGTCTTTTTTTATTATTATTCTATAACATCTTGTCTACAGAAAATCTCTGAAAATGTCTCGTTTAGTGCAGAAAATAGCGATTTATAGTGACAAGGTAAAAAGACTGCCCCTAATGTTTAACCCGGACCGGCTGCGGTGTAACACGCTATTTCACGCAAAGTTTTTTAACTAAGTAGCTAGCTGCTCACTTTAAAGATAAACATGATCGCCTAAATCTGAGCAATCCTGGTGATGCCAGTTTCCTACACGATGTTATTATGGACTATTTTACATCCAGAGATGAAGGATCAGATGACAGAGACGAGAAGACAAAGGTACGTAAATGCGGAGCCCATTCTCTTTTCGTGCATTGATTTGATGTGTTTTGGAAACTTATATATACTGCATGTAATGCATCTGAAGTGGTGGAAACAATATGTCATAAAAATGTATTGGACAACTTACTGGACGTGAAAAACGCTTTAGAGAAGATATTCTCTGCTTTTGCTGATATAACGTTACCGTAATATAATAACAACAACAATAAGCGCGGCAATCCCTTCCGTTATCTGATATTAAGATGAGCCCAGGTCTGAATGATATTTGGTCGAAGTTAAAGCTGCGATGAGTTCGATGCATGTATCCAGTTAAATATGAGGTTTCTTGTTTTCACTTCTGTGGAGGAGGACTGCGGTACTACAGTATGCTGTGTACGGCGTGTCAAGTCCTGTCTGTTTACAACCACGAGTCAGCCTTGCCAAACAGTCGAACTTAATACTTTTCTCTGACGCTAACTGAACGGATGAAACGCAGATATAAACGACCATTATGCCGGGACCGCAAGATTGCGCTGGCGGGTGGTCTTTGTCCATTTCGTTAAAAATAGTTTCATTGTCACCACACTTTCAACACAATATAAACTCACCAAAACCCTCATAATTTAGTTAAAACAACCCTATATTCATTAATAAAGGTATAAAGCGAGTTAAAGCAGCGGTAGACATCTGGTGGTAACGTTAGCTTACTTTCTGAGGGAGATTGAAACTTTGTTGGCGACCGTTTTTCTCTCTCATTGCACGTTTAAAACAATATTGTGACAAAATATTGACAACATTCTTAAACTAAAAATTAAGTTTTCATGAAACAGAAATATTTCAAACTTACCGAACTGCCAGAAATCAATCGTCCTCCTTCAGCTGCAGCCAGGAGTTGTGCTGTCTGTGTGATTTGACTCTGGCGCACTTTCTCTGATTATTGCAAGTACACCTGGCACATTACAGCAATGGCTACAGCAAGGTTACATCAAGACCAAAATATACTGTAAAATTTTCCCGCTCAAACAAATTTACCCAGAATGCATTATGAACTGCAGTACTGTACTGTAATGTACACATACAGTATAGTACTGTGGATTTTTACAGTAATGTACTGCTAAATCTACAGCGACATCTAACAGTGTAGCACTATATGGTTCTACACAGGTGCTTCACCGGTGCTATATGGCACTAAAAACGGTTCTTCTATGATTACGAGCAAAGAACCACTTTTGGTGCTATATAGCACCGTTTGTTTTTAGAGTGTAGTTTACCCAAAAATGTCATTATTTATTCAAATATCCTATATTTTTTGAAGCCTGTATACATTTCTTTGTTCTGCTGAATTTAAGGGTATATATGTTTTTTAACCAAGCAGATCAGGGGCACCATTAACTTCCTGCAGTAAAAAAATAATAATACTATTATGCAAATGAATAGGGCCCCAGATCTGTTGGGTTCGGATTTACAAAATATCTTATTTTGTATTCATCAGAACAAGAAAATGTATACAACTTTGTAACAACACAGGGGTGAGTAAATAATGACAAAATTTTCATTTTGAGGTAAATTATCCCTTGTGTGCAGGTGACCCTAGTTCGAATCCGCCTCTTGTCTTTCCTCTTAACACCATATCATAACTTCTCTACTGTGTCAAAGAAAATCCAAAAGAACAATAATTACATCACTAATGCATAATTTACACCTACTGGATAGTAGGAATACTATTTAAAGCCAGTCCATTTTTGTTTAATTTGAGGGTGTGCCAAACGTTTTTATTTTTGACCCTGGGTGTGAGTGCTTACCAGTCTCTCCACCTCCTGTTCTCTGAGTCTCTCATCTCTTTGTCTCTGATGATAATCTCTCAACTCTTCTTTTCCACTCAGCGAACTGATACTACCCCTCCTCTGCCCCATCCCTGGCCCCACTCCTCCTTTACCAAAAGACTGGCGCCTTTCTCCTACACCCAGGTCCAAACACGGGGCCGAGCCCACAGAACAGAGGCTGGCCCTACGGGGGCTGCTGGGCATGCTGGCTATCACCGTCACATCTGGGGGTTTCTCCATGGCTGGAAGGCTGCGACGTGGTTTGGTGCGACGGGGTGGCAAAGAAAGCATAGGGGTGTCTCCACGATACAGCCGAGGCAGAGAGCGGCTATGTCCTCCCAGGCCATTCAGGGAGCCGGTGGAGTACTTCCTTTGCCGGAGCGTCGGCTCTGCGGCTAAATCCCCGTCTCTGGCGAACAACCTCCGCCCCAAGCGAGGGCTGGAGGGCATGCTGGCTGCCCCGCTCGGACCTCGGCGAGATGGAGGAAGACTTTCGTTCACGTAGGACGAATTGGAGCCGTTCCACATGGAGAGAAGCGAGGTGGTAGCGTTGGGTTGCCGCATGTCAGAAGATTGGCAAAGTAAGAGGTTGTCTTGTGATTGGTGACGGGTTCGGGATTGGTTTGGGACTGGGCTTAATGGACGCTCTGATTGGTGGGGGGATGGTGGCATGCTCAAGTTGCTGGTTGGTGTGTAAGGAGAGGGGACTCTGATTGAAAGAGGCGGGCGCTCTTGTAGATAGTTAGAAGCTGATTGGGGACTCGGGGGTGAGGACAGAGCGATGTAACCTCGTTCTGCTGTAGCCTTTAAACTGGCTTCCAAAGCTGATTTCCGGCGCTGTAAGCTTTCCATCAACTCCTGAAGCTCCGCCTTCGAGCGAGTGCCACGGACACTTGATCCACCCAATGTGCCACCATTTGAATGAAGCTTGGTTGCATCTGAAAGAAATTAGAGGAATGGTTTGTGAACATGGTACTTCAAGATATGTAACTTTTTAAGTTTTTTTTGGCTTTGCTGAAGAAGGCCAGAGTTCACATCAGCCCAGCCTAATGCATAGCTTAGAATGCTTTCTCAGAAACTGCAACCCACACAAATATGGATGCCTTGAGTTGTAAAGAGAAAAAAACTACTTCTAAAAATGGAAGAGCCAAAGCCAGAACGGGTTGTAGTTTCTGGCACTGAAGCAGAGAGAAAGATGTGGGCCAGAACTTTTCTGCAACCAAAGTTTGACATGTGGGTGTTGTGGTGGTCTCTGTCAGAGAACACACGCATATAGGCGTACATTTTTGTGGACCACCTGCACTCCAGCATGTTTATCTACGTTTTGGATTGTAAATCATCTTAGCTAAGAGGTTGACCTGGAGCCATATGGATGAGATTTCACGTTGTCATTTATTTACAACAGAACAAGGTCATTTGTACAGCTGTGGCAACATGGAGGTTATGTGACCGTTTGCATTAACTGAAGGTCTCTCAGCCAACACAAAGCCCACAGAAGCCCTTTTCACACAGAAATTCCGTAAAATACACGTAAAATGCATCCTGGATTTTTCCGGAATAGTTAGAGTTTTTGTTCGTTCACACTGCCAAGATTACACGGCATCTGATGGTCCCGGAAAGACACGTGACATGTTGAAAGTCCCGCCCTCTCTTCTACGCAGCGTCTGAAGTTTGCATATTATTTATTATTTCTCTCTCCAGAAACAACTCGCGTGCATTTTTGTTTATGATAAGACTACAAAGGAGCGCGTGAATGCACAGTTCTATTCTGGTGAATGATCTCAGCTTCAGAGTGGATATTTGACAAGCTCCCTGATTTCTGCTTTGATACAGTTTTCAGACATTTCTCATCGTGATTGTTTATATGCATTTAAAACCCGCATTTTGAGGAGCTGAACAATATATCTCGTTGGGATGACATGCGGGTATTTTCGTTTATTATAGCTCAAATGAGCACGTGACGCGATATTCTTTTATGCTGCTGAATGATCTCCGTTTCAACGCAGTAAGTAACGAGCTAACTTACCTTATATCTGCTTCAGTCCAGTTTGTTGACATTTCTCGTAGTGAATGTTGTAAATCCCTGATTTTAAAGAGTTGAACCAACTTCATGTTGCCATGACACGCGCGTCCTCACTACGGCACGTGCGTCATTGTTTATGCGTCTCATATATCATTTCCTGATAACTGCTTCAATCTAGTTTGCAACATTTCTCGTGGTGAATGTTTATATACATGTTAGTTTGCAACATTTCTCGTGGTGAATGTTTATATACATGTTATCTCTCGTTGTAAGGAGCTGAACCATAACTTGTGTTGTGATGATGACGCGCGCGTCCTCACTTCGACACGCCCTTTATGGCATTCTTGTTCACACAGAGGGTTACCCACGTATCTTACTAGGTCCTCTTTCCGGCAACGATCCCAGAAGATTAACGGAACGAGTTTTTGTTCACACAGACTGGCAATTTTACGGGTATTTTCTGGGACCAGAGGTCTGTGTGAATGAGGTTAGAGAGAAAAAGACGGAAGAAAAGCAGAGGTGGCATATGTTATGAATACGGTTCACATTGGTTTCCAATTATTTGCATTATTTTAAGAATCAGAGACACAAATCACATGTTTTTTGTTGTGAGGTCTATTAGATCTGTTTATGAGTTATTAACTAAAAATGAACATTATGAAAGTCAAAAAAAGTCCCAAGCTGTCACTAGGGGCAGTACCCTTTAAAAAGGTCCTATATGTACATTTGATGTACCTTTGAGGTACTAATGTCTACTTTGTGGGTACTAATATATACCTTTGAGGTGCCAGCATGTACCTTTGGGCTACCTTTGAGGTACTAATATGTACTTTGGGGGTGCCAACATGTACCTTTGATGTGAAAATATGTACATTTTAGGTACCTTTAAGGTACTAATGTGTATTTTGGGGGTACTAAAATGTACCTTTAAGGTGCCAATATGTACATTTAAGGTACCTTTGAGGTACTAATGTGTACTTTGGGGGTACTAATGTCTACTTTGTGGGTACTAATATGTACCTTGAGGTACCAACATGTACCTTTGAGGTACCAACATGTACCTTTGAGGTGCCAACATGTACCTTTGATGTGCAAATATGTAAATTTTAAGTACCTTTACAGTACTAATGTGTACTTTGGGGGTACTAAAATGTACCTTTGAGGTGCCAACATGTACCTTTAAGGTGCCAATATGTACATTTGAGGTACCTTTGAGGTACTTATATGTACTTTGGGGGTACTAATGTCTACTTTATGGGTACTAATATGTACCTTTGAGGTGCCAACATGTACCTTTGAGGTACCAATATGTACATTTGAGGTTCCTTTGAGGTACTAATGTGTACTTTGGGGGTATTAAAATGTACCTTTGAGGTGCCAACATGTACCTTTGATGTGAAAATAATGTACATTTTAGGTACCTTTAAGGTACTAATGTGTACTTTGGGGGTACTAATATGTACCTTTGAGGTGCCAACATGTACTTTTAAGGTGCCAATATGTACATTTGAGGTACCTTTGAGGTACTAATGTGTACTTTGGGGGTACTAATATGTACCTTTGAGGTGCCAACATGAACATTTGAGGTGCCAATATGTACATTTGAGGTACCTTTGAGGTACTAATGTGTACTTTGGGGGTACTAAAATGTGCCTTTGAGGTACCAACATGTGCCTTTGAGGTGTCAACATGTGCCTTTGAGGTGCAAATATGTACATTTTAGGTACCTTTAAGGTACTAATGTCTACTTTGGGGTACCAACATGTACCTTTGAGGTACCTTTGAGGTACCAATATGTACCTTTGAGGTACCAACATGTACCTTTGAGGTGCCAATATGTACATTTCATGTGCCAATATGTACCTTTGAGGTGCCAATATGTACCTTTGAGGTGACAATATGTACATTTCATGTGCCAATATGTACCTTTGAGGTGCCAATATGTACCTTTGAGGTGCCAATATGTACATTTCATGTGCCAATATGTACCTTTTAGGTGCCAATATGTACCTTTGAGGTGCCAATATGTACCTATGATGTACCAATATGTATCTATGATGTACCAATATGTACTTTGATTTACTAATATGTACCTCTGAGGTACTAATATAAACTCTTTAGGTACACGTGTACTTTTTGAAAGTATACTGCCCCAGTGACAGCTAGGGACCATTTTTCGACCATGTTTTCTGACCGTGTACCTACCTGTTTAAAATAGTTTTCATATAGACTATATGACTTGCTAAGATCAAACATTCAACTCTGTAATAATTTGTTACATTTGTCAAGCTCAACTCTTCAAATCTTCAAGTGTTTATAAAAAAACTGTAATAGATTTCTGTTTAACTGTAATGTTTGTTCATTGTTTATTGTTAAAATCAAAGCTATACACACATCAGGACTTTAATTTAATTTTAGACAAACTGCACATGTCCTGTTTAGTTGGACCTCCTGAGTTTGACAATGAACATTTGCTAAAGATCAGGTACCTCCTTTCACTGGCATTGACTTAAATGATCTGGTTCTACTTTGTGAAAAGTGCCAAGTAATGGTTAAAAGAAACAAGAGAGAAGAAAACATCATCGATGAGATTAATGCGGATATTTACATGTATAATAAACAAGCAAATAAACACAAACTGGAATAAATGAACAGATGGCACTGAATTGCGCTCTTCCTGTGTATAAACCAGCGAGGAACGATAATGGATGGGTCCAATTAAGCTTCAGGCAAGTGACTCTTTGTTTACAAAGACAGCAAAGTGGATCCAAAAGCCAGAAGTGAATGGGGGGAGGAAGACCTCACTTACCCGTGCTAAGGGACAGCGTGGGTCCGGCAGTCTTCTCCTGCAGCATGTTCTTCATGCGTTTCGCCTCTTCTGGGTGGTTGAAACGGAAGAAAGATTTACCCAGACAAAGAGCGCACCCTGAGAAAAACCAAATCACACACACATAGTCACTTTACCATGAAAATATTATGTTTAAGTCTAAGGCGCTCTAAGGAAATGAGGCATTAATAAATCAAGAGTTCAGAAAGTACAGTACACATTCACTTTAGCTTTTATGATCACATAAAACTACAGTATTCTACAGAGGCATGGTAATGACATTATGAAGACAAAACTTTTTTCCCTTCTCTCAGGAAAAGAGAGAGAAAGGGAGAGAGACAGAAAGAGAGACTTGAATAAGTGAAAAAACAGATCCAAAAATGGCTCAGATTTCAGAACCAGTCTGAAGATTCTTCTGATGCAAAGTTCACGGAGTCTTGCAGAGGACTTAAATCCACAAGATTGATTTTCCACTCAAGTCTGGGACAAATCTTCTCTTTCTTAGTCTCCGCTTATATATTACTACTGAGTCTGTTTATTTAGCTACATTCACAGCGATGCCATAGAAGAACCATTTTTGGTTCCCCAAAGAACCATTCAGTTAAAGGTTCCTAAAAGAACCATTACTATCATACATTTTATAGTGTATAGTACCTTTACCCACCACAAATAACCTTTTGTTTAACAGAATTTTTTTTCAGATGTTAAAATTTGCTTATGGAACCAGAAGTGGTTATGGAGCCAGAAATGGTTCTTCTATGGCACCACGCAGCACCTTTATGGGGACAAATAGGAGTTGGTTTAATCTGACAAAACCTACAGTACCTTTAAAAATGCATTGATAAACAGTCTATAGCAGTGGTCTCCAACATGGTGCCTGCATGGAGTCTGTGCTGGGGAAATCACTTCTTTAAGCAAATGTAATATGTCTACATCTAACATTTACATTTATGCATTTGGCAGATGCTTTTATCCCAACCATTTACAACAGTGGGAAGCAAAATATCCCATATGTAATCAAAGAATGCACAAAAAGCATGCCGTAAGCATACATGGTTTCTTGAAACATGCATAAACACAGACATGCGAATCTCTAAGCAGCCCACTCCTGCAGTCTGTGGCTGCCTACGAGGACTCTTTTCAGGAAGTGGGAGATCATTTTACGCTGTCAGCGACACAATCCTTTACCATGAGTTCACCATCTCCAGCCACCTGAGAAAGCTTTGGTTTTCCTAGTATAGACCAACAAAGCAGCACGTTGATTGTCTCATCCAGACAGAGAGGCATGGATTCAAGTCAGGAATTTCTTCCATCTTCCTCCATATGGTAATAATTGCAATCCGTTAACTTGCATATCAATTGATTCATTGTAATTATTAACACAAAGTTGTCACTTAGGAGGAGGAGACGGATGTAAATCAGCTTAAATGTTATGATATGTTATTATAATTCTGTCTCTCTTAGATGTGCCAAATACTCTGTTGCTGATGTGTCTCTCGCACTCTCTCCATCATTGGCAGACACTAACTTTCAGACACATGGACACCCACCCCTCCTCACTCACTATAGTTAACTCACATCAGTTGAATAGCAACGTTTTGAAGTGAAGGGGTGTACAATTACACACTATATGTAATAGTATCTTGTAATGTAATCACTGCTTTCTAAAGTTTTACGGCTTTGGGAAAGTGCATTTTGCTAAACTTTGGGATTTCCAGCTTTACACAGACCACAGTCTTTCTCTGTGTAATGATTTGCAGCTCTTGTCAACCTATCAGCACAAGACTCCGGTCAAAGTGATAAAGTGTGTTTTAAGACAACAAACAGATGCCTGGTTTAAAATTAATATTAGTTTTCCATTCTTAAGCTTAATCTGCAAAAAAGCCTATAAACTTCAGCACAACCCCAACACTGTGGCCATGACCACAGTTTCATTCAAATAACACTGTTATACTTAATATACATAGTGTTGTTGTGGCTTAGCTGGAAGAGCATTGCATAAGCATTGCAAAGGTTGTGGGTTCAATCCCAGGAAACACACATAGTAAAATAAAATAATAAAATAAAACAAAACAAAATAAACACATAATAAAACAAAATAAAGCTTTTGTTCTTGTAACAATAACTGTAGTATTTTGGAACAAACTGTGGTTATCATAGTAAATTTTTCAGGATCAAACTCGCCCTTGACAAAAAGTTAGTTACATCAAATTAACAACTCGCCAGAAGAAAAGGGGCGCACAGAAGTGACAAATATCCACAATGCAGCAGAAAAGATCAGTGAAAAACACAGACACCAGTGAAAGCAGTTTACTCTGTCTCACCGGCGGCAATCACGTCGATATATCGCGATTGTATGGGTTAAATATCTCGCGTGCCTCTCATCGACGCAAGCAAACAAGGCACGCGCACTGTATTTCTGTTTACACAACATGATTTACTTTGTGCTTGCCAGTCTAAAGTCCCATCTATTTCCACAAACAACATTTTATAGTGGCTTTACAAAGCGAGCAAATTATTTCGCTGTAGCTTTTGGACCAGAACATTCATTTAATAAGAATTAAAACAAATTGTTAAACAATATTACACGACTGACATCGCATTAGTAATATCTTGAATGACTTTATTAGAAGTTCGACGAGAGTTTTTATTTACAAGAATAAAACTCACCTTTGTTTATCGTCTCATTTAAGAAGAGTGATGCCCGTTCTGTCACTGTCTCTCTCTCTCCGGCCGGTTTTGCATGACAAAAGACGCGACAGACGCGACGCGATGCTGAGTGCGGTACGAGACCTTGGCCGTGTCTGCGCGGACACTCCTCCTCTCAGCGGGGACGTGCCTGAATGGAACTCAACTGGAGCTTTTGGCGGATCGGGAACGCGCGTTAACGGAACTCTGGCGTTTATACTCTGACTTTATTTATACATAGAAATAGACGACCTTTTTTAAATAAAACTGACTCACACTTTTGATCTCCTTTCTACATGTGTGATTAAATTGTTTTAACTCGCAATTTATTGTGATTCAAAACAGAATGGGAATAACCGAAAATCTCTATTACTGTAACTATGACAAATATCTTTGGGTCTGGTAACAATTACAATACGACTTCTTTCACTGGGAGTTACATTTATGTTAGCCAAAAGAAACAAAATCACTTGATTTTTAACCAGCTTTTTCATCTAAAGGTACTCTGTAATTTTAAGTCCTGCAGATGGCTCAAACATAGTAGCTTATATTATAGGACTATATACAAATGTGGGAAAATCATGTTTTAGGAATAAATAAGAATCAGCTTTTATGCTACAAAATCTAATTTGCAGCCAAAGAAAGCTTTAAAATACACATACAGAGCATTGCGTCCATGCATTATCCGTGAAAAAGGTTGAAAGTTCGGTTTTCCAAAGAATGCAAATACTGTTAAAAAATGTATATGTATTATTCACTGCAAGTCACTTCAGATAAAATCGTCTGCTGGATGCATAAATGTAACGCAAAAGATCTGTTCAATTGTCTACTCTTATCAACAGAGCAATCCAAACCCAGCTTGTGGTTGACTGCATGCATTATTTCGACCTTGCATTATTTGATTGGAGAGTGCGCTGGCATATTTTCCATTGTAAAGTTCCCTCAGTCTGTATTTGGAAGGGAGATTTGGGGAAAAAGAAGACAGACCCTCCCCCCGCCCAGCGGGCACTCTGGGCTCCATCAGTCTAAGAACTCCAGTTGCATCATGGGGAGGGGGAGCTGGAGCGCAGCCCGGCGACTCTGATTGCTTCCAGACCTCAGCTCCACATTTTAACACAGACTTTCCCCATATCACCATATTCATACGCACACACCTACAATTTAAACTCACGCACTTGTACACAAACAGATTCATTTTTAATTCCCTCCTAATTTAACTTGATAGATACCAGATGCAGATTTTTGACTTTTTCTCACTTGTTGTTAGAGGGATTTGAAATACAAAGCAGATATTAGGTCTGGAAGACGATGAGTGAATCAAAAGGAATGCTTATTTATGCACGGTGGAGATACATGAGACACTGAGTAATGTCTTTTCTGAAATTGTTTAAATGTTAGTCTAGCTCTCTTTATGCTGATTTTAAAAAGTTGCAAACTGATAGGTGTATATGCTTGTGTATCTGTCCTCTATGTTTAATAGAGTTCTTCACAACATGTAGCCAAACCTTCAAAAACACGCAAAAAACCTCAAGCAATAAAGTGAAGGGTGAGAAATTGAGGGAGAAAATAAGGAGGGGTGTGTGACCAATCAACCATTAAACACAACATTCTCTGGAAATCTAGAGTCAGATAGAAAGTGTGTGACCTCATATCACACTGATCAGACACACAGAAAGAAAAAGAAAGAAAGGGGGAATGGAGTGAAAGAAAACAAACGAAAGTTTCCCAGAGGAAATTTTTATTGCTCAGAGGTTGCTCTTTTATAACTCAGGAGATATAAGTGAGTTTTAACTTAAATTAGTATCAACTTTGTTTTAGTTTTTTTTCTAAAATAGTTTGGGGAGTGTGAGTATAGAGCTATGAGTTAAACATTTGATTTTTAGCATTTTTTAATCCATTCAGCTGATCTCTGGGTCTGGCGCTAGCACTTTTAGCATAGCTTAGCACAATCCATTGAATCTGATTAGACCATTAGCATCACGCTAAAAAATAACAAAAGAGTTTTGATATTTTTCCTGTTTAAAACTGATATGGTAAGTAATAGTAAGATCATTTGGTTTCGGGAGAATTTAATGAGAAATAATTGAGTTCATACTGAAAACTTTTGATCCAGGACTTGATTTAGATATTTTGGCCAACAGAGTTTGGGACATTATTGACATCTGATATTCAGAAGACTAAGGCAGAAGTCTTGATTTGTCCTCCATTTAGTCTAGAACAGTGCTTCCCAATCCTGGTCTACCCCCTTCCAGAAAGTTTTAAATGTATCCTACTTAAAACACCTGATTCAGCTCATCAGCCTCCTTCCAGAAAGCTTAACATGGCTAAGTTAACACTGCCGACACTCCACTTTAAAAAAATATATATGCACAGTTTTCAGCTCCCCTAGAGTTAAACATTTGATTTTTACAGTTTTGGAATCCATTCAGTTGATCTCGTGGTATCACTTGTAGCATAGCTTAGCATAATCTATTGAATCTGATTAGACCATTAGCATCACGCAAAAAAATTATCAAAGAGTTTCGATATTTTTCCTATTTAAAACTTGACTCTTCTGTAGTTACATTGTGTACTAAGACCAACGGAAAACTAAAAGTTGCGATTTTTAAGGCCGATATGGCTAGGAACTGAACTCTTATTCTGGCGTAATAATCAAGGACTTTGCTGCTGTAACATGGCTGCAGCAGGCGTAGTGATATTACGCACTGCTCGAAAATAGTCCCCTTGGTTACTTTCAAGAGCAGGGGCTATTTTCAGGCGCTGTGTAATATCATTGCGGGGATACTACAGAAGAGTCAAGTTTAAAATAGGAAAAAATATTTAGCCCGATTTTTTTGCGCGATGCTAATGGTCTAATCAGATTCAATGAATTATGCTAAGCTATGCTAAAAATAGTACCGCCAAACCCGGAGATCAGCTGAATGGATCCCAAAATGGTAAAAATCAAATGTTTAACTCCAGGGGAGCTGGAAAATGAGCATATTTTCAAAAAAGTGGGGTGTCCCTAAAATGCACAGTTCGGATTTTTGGCAGAAATCCGAAAATCGGATATTTGCGCTATTGTTTACTTTACATAGATTTGTAGAGTCCGTCGCATTTCACTGATTTAAAATCAAATAAAATGGGACATGGGTCTTCAGACTGAAGTTGCTTTGCAATACATCAGATATTTATCCGATTTAGGACCACAAATGAAAGTGGATTTGTGCTAAGAAAATCAGATATGAGTCACGTTTGGGCAAAAAAAGTCAGATTTGGGCCACTTTCGCCTGCAGTGTAGCCCATGTCTCCCTAACATATGGATGAATTAAATCAGGTTTTTTAAATAAGGAGACATTTAAAACATTCTGGGAGGGGGTACTCAAGGGCCAGGATACACTGGTCTAGAAAAAACATTTAACATAACTCACAATTGGTGTCCAACAAATTGTTTAAAAAGATTATTAAACAAATGAAAGAAAATGAAAGCGCCGTGAGAGAAATAAAAAGAAAGAGAGAGTGGGCGAGAGATGTTATTCTTGTGGTGTGTCAGGCCAAAGTAATCGGTGTATAGGAAGTCATTCGTTGCTATTGTTTGCTATGAGGTCTCTCTGAGGTTTCAGCAAACAAGGTTAGATCCACAGAACCTGCTGAGTGGCCAAAAAATACATGCCGGCATCAAATAGTTGAACTTCTCTCATAACTATGACCCCTCCGGACAGCTTTAAACATGAAACCTGGACTTAGCACTTTTAAAGGAATAGTTTACCTATATACGTGGAATAAGTATACCTAGGTCATTTGGACTACTTAACAGACACAGTCACAAGACATTGTGCTACTCCTTTTGTGTTTCACAGAAATGACCAGCATAAGTCTGAATAACACAGAGGAGTGTACATTTTTTTGGATGTAGTAGACTACATTAGGGGAATTTTTAACTGCATTTAGGTTTAGATGGCAGATTAAACTCACAGAGTTAAATCTATGTGTGCATTACCATGTGTGAGCTCCGTTGGCTTGCTGACACGAATTCCATCCAGACTGATATTTTCACCAGGGTGTAAAGTTATTACTCCATCTCTGTTGGTGATGACACAGTGGTGCGGCTGCAGCCCTGGATTATCTTGTGGTAACCCTGCATCCTCACAGGCAATGTGATTCAATTCTATATTCAGTAATAAAATGAACATTAATGACTTCTATTCAGCAAAAAGGCTGCAGTAGTAAAAATGCAACGTTGGAAAGAAAGAAAGAAACGCATCACTTTGGAAACCCCCATATTAAAAACCTGATATTAAAGTCAGCAGGGGGTCAGGGCCTTTATTCAAACTTAAGTACTGTTTAGCCATCATGGACTTGCTTTAATGGGTTATTTTATTTTTATCCAGCTTCATATTTCCTTTACAGAGCCTGGCATGTTTTTCATGAGGTTTAAATGTAAAAACAGGGTAAACATTCATGATTTTGCATAAATAAGTGAAAACCTATGAGCAGCCAGGAAAATTCTGTAGAAGTAAACATATGTATAATAGTCTGTACCTGTATTAAGGACTGTAAAAGTGCATGTACTGGGTTTATGTGCATGAAATATTATATATCAGAATATTTATAATATTTTTTAAACATACTTACCTTTTGTAAGCGCTATTAAAGTTATGGAAAAGTTGAGATGCACACTGCCCAAACTGATCAGGTGGGGTGTGGCTGTCATCAGCTTTAGGCCACTCCCAGTGTCAATTACATCCAACAGGGTTTCCTGAAGATGAGAGCAGGGGTTTTAATACAACTGACTAATAAGATTTTTTATGGGATGCTAGCTGGAGCCATTTACTTCCAGTCTTTGTGCTAAGCTGCTAGCGGTGGGTGCGTCAGACAGAGTTACGGAGATGAAAAAGGTATGTATGGACTTATTTAACTCAGGGGGATAGAGTGAATAAGCTTAAGTCCCCTAAAGTCTGCGTGTTTCTTTAACTATAGTCACTGTCCACTAACACCCCCACCACATGCATGCACATGGACACATTTAGCCCAAAATTGCATATGGCATTTTGTAGCACCTTTATTATTAAGATTGATTTGATGGTGTGTCTCAGGTATAGCTATAGTAAAATAACCACTCTGAGCCATGGTAAAGTAATTAGATTTTGCAAGCTGCCAAAGCAGTTTTATAGGTTTTTAAATGCAGCCTGAGAAAAGACCTCTTTAAACCTACACATTCATGTTAAAAAAACATGTGTATTAATTCATAGATGTACACATAATCACAGACACAGTAGATTTTTAGAGAAGAATGTGATGTGAAGATTGTGGAGGAATGTTTTCCCAGGATATTCTAGGACAAAGTAAGAGAAAGGGGACATGTGGTGCGGGTAAAAGAGGCCTGACTATAAATTGTCACGATGAAAAACAAATAATTGGAGAGAGTACCATGGTTATATGCTGAGGCACAGGATATGCAGCCAAAAAAAGCAAACACAGAAACCCATGAAATCAAGTACAATTAACTAAGCCAACCATTACACCAGTCTGATTATGTAAAACAGAATGCAAAGAATTATGGGTAAGTCAAGACTTCTTCCACGAAATGCAAGAGTTGGCTGTAATGTGGGTATTTTTTTACTTTAATTTCACTTTTAAATGAAATAATAACAGAAGTACATTATTTGTCCAAGTCACACTTTATATGCCACTTGGGTTTATTGGTTGTGCTGTAGGCATAATGTCTCTATTAAAGGAATTCTGTCTGGGATAGTTCACCCCAAAATGTAAGTTAGCCCACATTTTACTAACCCTCAAGCTATGCTAGGTGAATATGACCTTCTTGTTTCAGCCAAATACAGTTAGAGTTTTATTAGATAATATCCTGGCTTTTCTCAGCTTAGTGCCCCATTTTAAAGCTCCCTCAATCCATCAAAAACGAATCCATACGGTTATTAAATGTCTTCTGAGGTGAAGCGAAGGGTTTTGTAAAATGATGACGTTTATCTCTCTCATGTCGCTTTATTATCACGTAAAAACTGTGGACGCAGCAAATCTGCTTTGGATGATGAACAAATCTTGTTATCCTTCTCCAGTTGGATGGATTTCTGGGTGTTTCCTTTTGGTCCTTGGGGAGGAAGTGGGGATCAGAAACAGCTGAAAGCATTTGAGTCTTTCTGTTTCCAAGTTTCTCAAAGTGAGGTCATTGGGCTGGTCCAGTTCTCCCCAATAATAAAAAAAATGCTGAAGGGGAAGAAACTTATTTTTTGGAGTTAATCACCTTGACAAGAGCAAAAATGGGGTCATAATCTTGAAGAAAGAGCATATCTGATCCATCAGCTATGTTTTACGTCATCTGTGCATGTGACTGCAAATAAAGAGCCTTTAGAAATCACAGTCATTCTGTAAGAGCAGCAGAAAGAAACTATTTGCATGACATTTATTTAACAGCTAAATCATACAAATAATGTTTTTGTTGCTCAGTTGGTAGAGGATTGCGTTAGCCACGCCAATGGTCATGCGTTTGATTCCCAAAGAACACACGTATACTGATAACAATTTAAACCTTGAATGCACTGCAAGTCACTTTAGATAAAAGCATCTGCCGAATGCATAAATGTAAATAACACTATAACTTAGGTTTGTATGAAATCTCTAACACAATGGCCGTTTCTCAAAACCAAGTACGCCGAACTCGGACTTGTGTCCTTCGTAGTTCGAACTTGCAAGTTCAGACTTGGAAGAACGAACTCCTGACGCGAAATGCATTCTGGGAAACTTCGCTCTCATTAGTCCACACAAGTCTCCTCTGATGCATCCTCGATAAAATGGGCGGATCAA
The DNA here is from genome assembly GCF_030506205.2 of Paramisgurnus dabryanus. Lineage (NCBI taxonomy): Eukaryota > Metazoa > Chordata > Actinopteri > Cypriniformes > Cobitidae > Paramisgurnus > Paramisgurnus dabryanus. Next base: position 8,429,287 of record NC_133346.1, read on the forward strand.
GAACACATCCGGGGATTTTATGTGAACTTGGGCTTGATGCGAACTTTGAATTGGAACAGTACTTGGGCCGCGACTGATGACGTTTCACAAGTCCACAAGAACACAAGTACAGACAAGAATGCATATTAAGAAACGGCTAATCTCTTTTGCAAATTAGTCTTGAAAAAATGTGATGATAAATTTGTCCAACCACGTCTGCTAATTTTTTAAAGGCTTGCTTTCCCACAAGATTAAACGAGTCAATTAACTGTATCATTAAATAATAGGTCAATTGGTGCCAAGGGATTCAATTAAGTACAATAAGGTCTGCACTTTATTACAGTAAGGGCAAATTCCAACTAAGATTGAAATCTCTGTGCTAGTGGGAATTTCCTGGTGATTTCTCTAAGTGGAAGCAGCTCTGAAGTTTATTTGCCCAGGTTTTTTAAGTTTCTTGTGATGCACTTTCAATGGACCACACCTATATAGGCCTACCGCGTAGACAACTAAATCAACCGGGCACTGACTTTGTATATACCCTCATGAAAAAAATAAGGTAGAATATTTGCTAGAGTAAACTGTAGTATGTTGTGGTACATTAACTTTGTTAATGTATACTAGTATAGTATTGACTGTTATGAAATGATAAACTGTACAAACATTTGACAGGTCGGGTGTGCGTTTATGAAGGCTTACACTACAATATCTATGTAATTTACTACAATTTAAAATGGTAAATACGTATACTATAGTATTTTTTCAGGTGGTATATTTCTTATTATATTATCAAAAAATGAATCTTACCTGTGATGTGAAAATGTCGCTCGTGTCAGTACCAGTAGAGCACATAATAAGCTCTATGTTTTTAGTGTGTTTCGTTTTAGTATTCAGTCTTCATGCTGTGAGCTCGACGGACGCTTTGATCCCTCATTTAAATCACCCTGTAAACATCTCCGGTTTCTTGTTTAACGAACTGTTGTGTTTTTATAGTGAAGTACCACAGAAAAACTGCTGAATGAATTTCCATCTCTTAACATTTAAATGTCCGTGAGAAGTTGATGTCGCAATGTAAACAGGAAGATGGGATCAAGTCCTTACCAAACTCTTCAAAGACTAAAGATCAGTCCGCAATCTGAAATATATTATTTATTTATTTTTGACAACTCAAGCAGTAGCTTTCATTCAGCATAGCCTGTAATTCATGTCAATAATATTAAAAATATTTTTGATATATTAAAAATCCACTATGGGATCATACGAATTAACATCAAAGACGAGCAATGGAGGCTACACAGTACACACTAAAGAAATATACAGTAGCCGTTCTTAAGCGGAAGTCCGCATCCTCCGGAGGTCGCATATGCAGGCGGTATACGTCATCAAGCCTGATTTATTTTAGTTAACTAAGCATTACATTCGCAAGTAATACGTATATTACAACAATTTACGATTAACTAAGTATATTAGTCAACTTTATAATTGTTAATATTGTAAAATAGGACAGTATTTATGACGTATGCAGCCTACATATGTGACCTACAGCGGATGCAGCCTTCCGTTTGAGCAACGGCCAAAGAATACAAAAAGAAATATCGCCACCTGCTGGTTAAAGACTGTCACATACTCATACATCAGTAAATCGCTTCTTTTTTTGAAATAAATATTTCAGATTGGCATTACTAGGAAAATTTCGTTTATTTGTCTTATTTAAAAATATTTTAAGTCATCTTGAGGCCCCATTGGAAGTCTGGTCCTGGTTGAAAAACACATACTTAGTTTACTGGTGTTATCTGTCCACACGGCCTTAACAAAAAAGAATCTTAAACGATTATTAAATTATGTAAATAAGAATAGAGGAGGAGTGATATGGAGAAAGATGATTGACAGGACAAAATGATCACACCCCTCCCATTCCTCTGTTTTGAACTTTATTTATTCATGAATCTCACATACCTGTAAGAATGAGACTTAATCTTAAACATTTTAAAACAGAGATAAATAAATCACAAATGAACATAGTTTAACAAAAAAAATATTTGTTAATGTCATTTCAAATGTCTAATTTGTAGGTCTATGAGCATTGTTTAAAGAAATGTAAATTATAACAACATAATACCTATAATGAAACCTTACTGTACTAAAAGAGACATTTGAGTTTGAAAAACCAAAGGTTTTGACAACGTGTTAGCATGTTTGACTATTCTTCAAAACCCCAATGTCATTATTTACTCAACTACTGCATATATTTCAGGAATGAAAATTGAAATTGAGTTAAAGGCGGGGTGCATGATTTTTGAAAAATACTTTGAAAAAAGGAGTCGGGCCAAGTACCAAAGCACTTGTAGCAATCAGCAGTAAGGGGCATGTCTACTAACCAACATTGTTGCCTGGGTTGCGTATGTGTGTGGCGGGTTCATTTAAAATAAGATATTGGGGTAGGGGGCGTGTTTGTTTGGTGATTTCAAATGTCAACGGCTTTCAGAGATCATGCACCCCGCCTTTAATATAATTATCCAGCACCAATTAAATTAATTCAGTTAAGATCCATCACCTAAAGCCATTTATCTGTGAGTGCTCAGGCATTGCCGACACATCATTGTTTTGAGTTACTGTACAGTCCATCTCTATGCCATCTTCTGCATGATGTGAATCAGATATATCAGGAGCAAGTTCATGTTTCTCGATTTCTTCATTATCACCTGCTTCTGAAATTATATCTGTGAACAGAGTTATGATGCCATACGTTGGTGTTTGTGATCTGGATTCATTGTCTGGATACAAATCACCTGTAACCAAGCAGGTATTTAGCACAGTGTGCTCTGTTGATGTAGGTATTGGGTCATTTTCAACAGGTGCTACAAGTTGTTCAGTTGTTTTAGATGGTGCTTTGTGAATTTCTGTCTGTACAGAGTCTAAACCATTGTGCCTGTTTCTGATTTTACCAGTTTTGTTGCCATGTCTTTTGATTCTTTTATGGACCTCTGAATGGGTGTGTACAGGTCGTTCACCTGAAAGAGAAAACAATGTGTATAAAGTGAAAAGTACAGGGACATTGCATAATACTGTGTATGTTATTCTTTAACAGTGACTGCATAAAAGAACTTTAAGTAAAGAAAACACAACTTTTTCACAATGTGCTATTTTGTCCCTAATTTACAAAACAATAGTCTTTAGTACTTCATAAAATAAACTTCATCTTAATCTAGGCCTACAGGTGTACTTAACTGTGCTTTTTGTCAAATCAAACTGTATGTATGTTTTAAAGGGATAGTTCACCCAAAAATGAATAATCTGTCATAAGTTTCTGACTATTAAACCTGTATAAATTTCTTTATTCTGATGAACATGAAGGAAGATATTTTGAGGAAGAGGCCGTGGCCAATCATGAGCCCAGTTCACTTCCATAGTACAAAAAAAAAACAGTGAATGGTACTCATTTCTCAAAATATCTTCCTTCGTGTTCATCACAACAAAGAAATGTACACAGGTTTGTTACAACACGAAAGTAAGTAAATAATGACAGGACTTTTACTTTTGGGTGAACTATCCCTTTAAGTAATGTAATATGAATGTATAACAGTGGCGTTTGTGAGGGGGGGGGCTTTTTTGTTTGTTTTTTGGTGTCCCCAAAAGTTTTGTCAAAAGCCCCTGATCTTTTGAGAATTGAAAACGTTTTAGTTCACAAATTTAATAGATTTTATCAGCTGTAAAGCTCGTCGTATGTGTCGAGTTTTGCAGTACAGTTTCTGCTCTGGCCTGCAGGTGGCACTGTTGACAACACACCGTTAGACATTGATCACCGTCTTTCATCAGGTAAAAATGAAACAAATTAATTTAATTAATAACTAATTTCAATTATAAATAGCTTAATAATTTAACACAGCTTACAATTTCAATGTGTACGTATGTAAAAATAAAATAACTCAAATCAATAAAATGCACTTATGCAACAGTAATGCTGTTGAAAATGTTATGACCTAACATTTTTTCAAGTTGATCAAAAAAAAAAAAAGACAGATGAAATGACAGGCAGAAGTGAGGGGGAAAAGGATTAACATAAAAATCAACAAGACCACCATGAGGACAGGCAGACCAAAGAAAAATCTGGACAACTAAAACACTGTGAAAGTTGTTTTTTTCATGCAAATATTTGCTGTGTTTGTGGGGTCAAGACCCTCATCTCATCTGACTCTACGCCCCTGATGTATAGGGTACTTATCAATTTAATACTATACTATTTTACAATATTATACTTGTTGGCAGTGGCGTAGCGTCTGGGCATGCAGGGTATGCACGTGCAAATGGGCCCGAGCCAATAGGGGGCCCGGCCCAGCTTTTAATTAAATCTTTTTTTAAATAAAATTTTTTTGTGGTCGCAATATTTATTTAAATCTACCATTAAAAGTAAAAAAGTAAAGTAAAAATATTTGACTCCCTTATTAAAAGTATATGTTGTTAACAGACCTGCGCGCCACAGTTAATAGTGCCAACGGGCAAGGTTGGGGGGGCTTTGGCTTAAGGGGGCCCGTAATTTTTTTTTGAATATAGTAAACTTCAAAACCAGAGCTACATTTGTAATGCAACTACTACAAGTAAAATAAGAGGTACAGTGATAGTTTAAAAGTTTAACAGCACATTTTTTTAGTTTATGAAAGTATACTTTGAGTTATTCTATATAAATATTTATAGGTAAATATTTTTTACCCATACTGGGAAAATATTGGACAGAACACATGCCTGGTTAAAAATTACACAATGCTGGCTTAAAAAATTGTTATGCAACCAGCAGTGGGGTTAAAACAACCCAGCATTGGGTCAATTTTAACCCAGCGGTGTGTTCTGTCCAATATTTATTACAGGTATTACCATACATACTTTATTACTGTACAAATTAATAACATAGTACAAATGCTGTGTCCACATAATAGTTAAAAACTAAGATTTACAATTTGGGACAAAAAATATAATGTTTGTGTGATCAGATAATCAAAACTTTATATTAGTGTTTAAGGTATTTGATTTACCTCTCATCCTAAAGCATCGTGAGAGGGCTACAGATATAGTGATGAGAAATATGAAGACAGATGCAGCAGTCCCCCACCACGACCTCCTACAGTCATATTCACCATCATCTGAACCAAAATATTACAATCATTTAATGCACATTAGCTAAATCTATGTTCCATTAACGTAATGAATTATCAAATTAAGTCAAATTTACAGTATTTTTATTCCAATCTTACCTGATACCCGAACAGTAATGTTGACAGGTATTTGAACCTGGTGTCTCATTTGAAAGCCATAAAATGTGCACAAATAAACACCAGAGTGTCCCAAGCTGTCCGGGTTTAGCAAATGAAGAGAACCGTTGCCTAGATGAGCCTGATCTATGTCTATTTCAGCTTTACTTTCCCACAAGTTAGCGATCCGGTGGGTCCGGCTGTCGTAGTTGAAGATGACGGTGGATTCTGTGCTTCTGATGAAAGACCAAGTAAGGGTGAAATTGTGGCGAGGTTGAGGCACCACGCAGGGGACCATGAGTCCGGCACCTTCTTCACCAAACAACTCATCTAGAAGATTGAAATATATTAAAAGCAAATGGATTTGTAACTCCGAAACAACACAGATATGAAAATGCATCTTTGTTACCTTGGTGTTTCAGTGATGCGGTCCAGACCTGCGCTCCATCTGCCGAGACAACAGAGCAGAAGTATGTGTGGTCAGAGATGTTGCCCGTCATGTTGATGGTACTCTCGACGGTGAAGAGACCTTTGGTGTCTGATGTTTTACGAGTGACGTTCTGGAGGCTTCTGATAGCACTAGCAGGTTCAGTGGCCCAGGTGACCTCAGGAGCTGGATAGATGTTCTGGGACAAACAGGTGACCCTGTCCTCCACCATCTCAAGCTTCACAAATTGAATTAAGGCTGTAAATTAAAGCATAAAACATTTATTATTTGGTTCTTTTCTTAGTATTTTTGTCTTGTTTTCAGTAAAAATATCTAAAAATTCTTAAATTAAGATGCTTTTTCTTGATGAGCAAAACGACCCAAGAAAATAAGTCTTGTTTTTAGACCAAAAATATCAAATTTAAGTGATTTTGTGCATAAAACAAGCAAAAAATTCTGCCAATGGGGTTAGCAATTTTTTCTTGAATTTAGTGTTTAAGAAAAATTTTCAAGATTTTTTTGCTTACCTCATTGGCAGATTCCTTTGCTTGTTTTATGACATTTTTTCTTGAAAATAATTTTTTTTCAGTGTAGGGACCATTTGTTTAAACATACTACTGTTTTAAATGCATTTACATGGCCAATCAAAAAGAAGCTTTTATTGCACTTTGTTTCTGAGAAGGTGAAAAGAAGCTTTTAAAGTCAGTTAACCATGCAGTACAGTAAGCGTGACCTCTTCACTGACCTTTCACCCCTAGGTTAACAAAGGTTTCCTGGTTTCCCTTCTTGGTGCTGGTGTAGCACTTATATCTCCCCTGATCCTGAACCTTTACTTTCCTCAGCACCAGCGAGGCGTTTCCCTGCGCGATCTGAGAGTTAAACAGGTTTGTCCGTCCACTGAAGTGTTTGTTCTGAAGTCCATATTGGTCTTTATAGTAGTAGTAGCTGTGGACGGGGATCTGTTGTTTGTACCAGTGGATAACCACAGCCCCCGTGGGCCTGAAACTGCAGGGTAACACACAGTCTTCGTAGAACAGACACGTAACGTGTGCATCTAGATTGAGACGAAGAAAGCTTAGTTTATAGGAACAAATGTGAGCCAGTCTGTAAAAAATTTGATTTATTGTTTTTTTCCATAAAATCATTTTATGTAAAGAACATACTTGATATCTTTAATACTGACTGAGTACATGTCAAAGATTGATTTCAATGTGAAATCAATGACTGAAATCAAACTTTGATGCTTTAATGAGACTTTAGCCTGAATTTCACGGACAGGGTCAGATATGAATTATATTATTTTTAATAAGAATTAATGCAGTATGTTTTTGATCAGTTTTACATCGGATGCAAACACAAAAACCTAAATGTACCTCAACAGAGCATGTTGTGATACATTTTTTGCAGTACAAAAAGCATGTTCTGTCCATTTTATGAATTTAACCCTATAAAACACTTTTTTCGAGTGTTTGTCAAACAAAATCAGATTCTTAAATAAAGCTGTCCCCTCCTGAACCTGTTTTTTCAGACAGTCAGCTGATTATTTCCACACTGTAGGTGTTTGGATATTTTCCTGCAGGCTGCAGACAAGGATGAATGAATCCCAGAATCTTATTGTTCTCTTTAACCAGGGTCATTAAACTTAAACTAATGGAGTTTCCTACAAGTGCTGCTTTGATTCATGCACCGGGCCTACAGCTAAACAACAAGATAGTGTAGTTAAACACAAAGTTTTGACAAATAATCTTTAACAGTTAAAAAAAGTATTTATTTGCATGTCTGTAAAAAATACACGTATCTCCATCTCATTAAGTTAAATGCTTAATTGCTAAATAATTTAATTGTTTTATTTATTATAATATAAACACTTAAATTTATATAATACATAAAACATTTATTTATTTATAGACTTATTCTGGGAATATAACTATTTGTGCAATAAAAATGCACAAAAATGTTACTTTAACTTAACAAATTAAGTTAAACAATTTCAACTTGTTTTTTTAAGTTATGTCAACTTATCACAAGTCAAGACTTAAAATAGTAGGTTGAATTCACTTGCAAAAGTTGTTTTAACTTAATCCTGCTTTTTTTACAATATGTGTGACCCACACTTTTTTGAATAAGTTTTACTTGAAATTTTAAGCAATTGCTTAAAATTTTATGTAATACTTACTTTAAAAAATGAATGCAAAATGATGCACTATATTTATAAGTAAATCCAGCCTTTATTTTTTTCAGTGCAATCGGTGAAAACCCAACTAAGGATTTTTTGTGATTTACATTTATGCATCTTTTGGCAGATATTATTATCCAAAGTGAGTTAGGAGTGCATTACAAGTTATAATTTTTTTTAGCTGTATGTGTGTGTGTGTTCCCTGGGTTTGAACCCATGGTCTTTTGCCCTTCTAATGCTCTACCACGAAGCTATACAGGAGCATAAGTACCAAGACAAAAGTAACATTTTATCTTAGAAAGCACTGAAAGTTTGTAACCCTTTAAATCAAGGCCAAAGTCTTTTAATATAATTATGATTAAGTGTATCAAAGTTAGATTTTAAATCATCTATTTTACATATATATGTGTGTGTGTGTTTGTTCTTACCTTTAGTAATGAGTATACCAGACACCCAACTCCGAAGAAGCACGAATGCAGCGTATAGATGTAGCACCTCCATTACTGACAGACTGCGCCACATTTACCAGGACACCAAAACCTCTCTCACCTCTCCTTGTATGTGCATGTGTTCTGAGTGTGTGTGAGAAAGGGGGAGAGAGAGAGACCCTTGTGGACATATCAATTAAACCGGTAAATAATTAACCAGTTGGTGCATGAGTGGACATATAGTGACCAGAACTGGTTTGGTCATGTTAACAGGTGCAATTAAACTTCAGGGAAAAGAACACGGTGAATTTAAAGCTCAATAAATACTGTTGTGTGATTGTCTGTCTGTGTGTCCATATGTTGTGTTGTGGTTATAAATAAAACTGTTTAAGGGCTAAATATATATTGCTGATAATATTAAAAAGAAAGATAAAAGCAGTAAGGGTTATGGAAAATAACACATTTTTAATAATAATAAATAACTTTTTTAATTATAGTCTTTCATTTCCATAAATTATTGAAGAAATTAAGGCATAATTATAATACATAAAATGTTCAAATTCATCTTAACATTTTCCTGGTTATCCTAAAATGTTGAAATACTGTGCTGTTTAGAAATGTTGGTCTATCCAAGCATATATAACTGTGCTCCAAACGTCTTGACTGTTTTTTTAATGTTCTTTCATCTCTCAATGATTAACTTATAAAGTTATTATCTCATGGTTGTGACATAAGTTTATTTTCTGCTTGCTGTTCTCCTGATGTCTTGGCTATGAACACAAAAGACAACATACGTTGAAAGATTAGATGTTTACAGTCCATCATTTGACAGCATATTTCTTAGTATGCAATACGACATTTTAACTGAGATTACCAAGATAGACTTAAACTAGTTGCACTGTGATGCACTGAGGTGACAGCTCTTATGAGTGGATTATAAAACACAAGGCATTAAAACATAGATAGTACGATACCTGTGTTCATGTTTTGCATCTCCTCATCTGCCTGAGCTCCTTCTTGACTCCTTTTTGATTTAGCTAAAAACAGAAACTTCATAGAGTACTACTGATTATACTGTATGATTACTGTAATGATTATACTGAATTGAGTTCTGTGTATTACCTCTATATCTTTTTATTAGTAAAGTTAGCCCTAAGAGAGCCAGTAAACCCAAAACAATCCCCAACATCCACAGATTATATTTGGCAGAGTCTGCAGAGAGAAAGAAAGTTGTGAAACTACATCTGAATTAATTCATCTTTGAATTAGTACATAGATGAAATGCATACCGTTGCTCTTTTTGGACTGTGTCAAATCGACATTGGTCTCTATGCGATGTATTGTCGTTTCCCCATAAAATACACACGAGTAGATTCCAGAACGATCCGGGCCAACAGGATTGTCCAGGGTGAGAGATCCATTCCCTTTCCATACGAGGTCATCCTTTACTTTAGCATAATCTTTGAAGCTGGTGGTTTTACGTGTCAGGCTGTCATGCCTAAGGACATCTGTGGTTTTATTGTCTTTGGTTAAGGTCCATACGAGTGTGCTGAACTGAAGGTTTTTGGGAGCTGTACATGGAATTACCAGGTTTTGCTTTTCAAAGCCAATGATCTCTGTGATGTAAAAAGGAAAAATATATTATCAAGAATTTTCCATTATCATTACAGTTTTTGGAGTTTTGTTAAAGCTGAAGTGTACCATTTTTATCAGTGATGGTTTCAAATAATTTTATCTCAGCCTTGTTTTCAGAAAGTCATTTGAAGTTTGGGATGGCCAGTCAAATGTCGGGGGGTCCAGTGCCACCTCGGACACCTCTCTGGCTTTGCCACGGTTTTAAGTGTATTTAAAAAGTATATGATGTATATTTATGAATTGATATCAGTGAAAAACCTATACCAGCATCCAAGTAGAAGTATGTTAAATGTTAAGTCATTGCAGAAGTCAAGTGGTGCAACCAGAAAGTCTAACGCTGGTTTCACACCGCAAGCGTGAGCAGCGTTTAAGGAAAGCATTTGCCACGCGTGGCCATTGTGCTTTCACACTGGCTGCGTTTGCAGTGCATACTGTGCAGTTTAATAACAGTCTAACAATCTAAAGTTCACATTACTTTATTTTACATGCAATTATGAGCAAAACCTTTTCAATACGCTTTTTGAAGTTCTGTGTAATTTATATAATTGTGATTTGTTTAATCCACATTGTTTTCGTGCTGTTTTGGTCCGTGTAATGACAGATATAGACACAATACACAATTATAGACATAAAAAGCCCACATTATTAAATCTGTTTCTCTGAAGATTTTTAAGATATAAGCTGGTAGCTCGTTTTAGCTGGTTTAAGGTGGCAGTACCTGGTCCTCCCAGCCTGGCAAAGCTGGTCAAACTGGTGGGTCAGCTGGTCTTCCAGCCTGACCAGCTAAGTCAAGCTAGACCTGCTTAAAAAGTGACCAAAACACAGCTAGACCAGCTTGCTAGTTGCTACACCAGCAATATCATCTAAAACCAAGCTGAGAGACCAGCTAAAACCAGCTCACCAGCTTACGATGGTCTTACCTGGATTTTTTAGTAGTTTTTTTTTTTAAATATTTCATTGCTTTCTGTTAAATTGCTCAAAGCCATGACCGTTTAAAACAAACTTGGCATCACAATGATATTTTTTCCGCGTGAATCAATCCACAAGCATTTAAACCATAAACAAAGCACTGTCACTTTAATTGAGCGTTAGCAGCGCAGCAAAAATAGATCCGACGCCGAAACGATCGCAGCACTGCTGCTTCAGCGCCGCTCCTGCTACGCGCGCACGCGTGATGTGCATGCTTGTTAAAGGGATAGTTCACCCAAAAATGAAAATTCTGTCATGATTTACTCATCCTCATGTTGTTCTAAACCTGTATGAATTTCTTTTTTCCTGATGAACACAAAAGAAGATATTTTGAGAAATTATGGTAAATGCACAGCATATAGTGTCCACTGACTTCCATAGTAGGACAAATATGTGATAAATGATGAAGAAAATATTTTGATAAATGATGGAAAGCACACAGTTGACGGTACCCATTATATTCCATCATATTTTATTTTTTACTACGGAAGTTAATGGACACTATATGCTGTGTGTTTACCCTCATTTCTCAAAATATCTTCTTTTGTGTTCATCAGCAAAAAAAAATTCATACAGGTTTGTAACAACATGAGGATGATGACAGAATTTTAATTTTTCTGATATTATACACTTCCGCATTAAATTAGGGTCAAATTGTTTAAGCTGCCTATTTGACAGCTCACTTAATAACATTCAAGTTATCAATCATCACATTATCAAGTCCTTAACATCATCTTACCTTGTAGCTGTAAAGATGCTGTCCACGTCTGTGTGCCATATTTGGAGGTGATCTTACACACATACATCTGATCAAAGCTGTTGTTAGGCAATTTCACGATGCTCTCGACAGAATATAAGCCCTTCTCCTTTGAAAACATACGTGTGGTTGGGTTCAGAGGGGTTAAACTGGGTTCTGTGGTCCACTGTAATGCTGGTGCTGGGTAGACGTCTTTTGTAGAGCACTGAATCATATCAGAGCTGGGCTGTTTGTTAATGGAGATCATTCTGATGGGAGCTGAAACAATAAGATTTATTTGTATGCGCGTTTTACATTTACAGAACACTAAAGACTACTTTGTGCTAGAAATGAAAACATTTTCTTTTGGGAGCATATATGAGAAAATACTGTGGTACAATTCAGTATTTAATATCGATTTAATACATTTAATATCATTAAAATATTAAATATAAAAAATGAAATTTAATATCGATTCATACTTTAACAAGTAAGTGTAGTAATTATTACTGTAATATACAATTACCAAAGTATACTAAAGATGTTGAGTCCCACACAAGAGGGTGGAGCTTATGGACATCACCTATGAACACCAGCCACTTAAAACCTCAAACTTTCAAGATAAAGTGTTTTCATATTCTGACAAAAGAAACAAACCTTCCACTGCCGCTATAACATGTCTCCAAATTGCATTGTTGACCACACATTTGTATCGTCCTTTACTCTTGATGTCTACGGGGTTTAGAAACAGCGTCGCATTGCCATTGGAGATGTGGTCGTCAGGCACCCGTATGTTGCCGTTGCTAAGGAGCTTTTCTCCCTTTTGTAAATTGAATATGAGCAAGCCCTGATGGTACCACTGAATGCTCCCAGCAGCATCAGTGGCGTTGAAAGAGCAGGGCAGGGCACAGCTCTCAGAAAAGATGCAGGTCACTCGATCCTCTGCAAATGAAAAAAAGCCAATGAGATATTTCTAGAATAAATAATTTGTTGTAATAGCCTTTTAAAACCAAACCACCTACTGACACCTAATGCACTTATTTAACACAGGAAGCCTAACTGTGGGTTCACACCAGACGCGAGTTCAACAATTTGTGCGACAAAAGCAATGCAAAGACCCGATCAGACACGTCCTTGCGTAGGGAGATGTGAAAGAAGCGATATGAAGCGCTATTTGCCTCAAACGCATCTTCGCCCAAGTTGAAAATAATCAACTCGAGCGAAAAATTCACATGACACAAGTTTAAATCCCGCGAGTAATCTAGAGCGAGTAACACGATGTAACATGCGTTTGGTGTGTACGTAACATAACTGTGGGTTCACACCAGACACATTTAAGGCATCAATAAAGCCCGATTTATAGTCGTGCGTAACTTCTACACCGTAGCTACGACGTATATCCGTAGCCGGTGCGTAGCTCTGCGTAGCCTGACTTGCACCTCAGAAAAATTTTAACAGCGCGTCAGTTCTATGTGGACTGTAAGCACTGTGATTGGTCCACCAGAGCCCCTCCAGTCATGTAAAAAAAACTGCGTCATAGGTATTTCCGTTTGCGACGGTGAAAACAAAGATGAGCCAAGTTGAGGAGTGATTTAACTCAAACTGCATCAAAAGTCACTGTTTATTTACTTCCATCATTGCTGGTCTTCTCAAATCATACACAACAAGTTGCTGTTTCTTCTTCGTTTGTGGGTTAACTTGCCAAGCTTCTTCTTCTTTGACGGTCGCGCTGCTACTGTGGTTACACACGTGGTCTGAAGGTTGAAAAATTACATGGTGTCGCTTTAATTAAAATATTACATTTTAGAACTGTTTTTGTCATAAATTTTCTTTCGGGGGGCTGCGAAAGAATACACTGTACACAAGGGGGGCCGCACGCTGAAAAAGTTTGAGAACCACTGGCTTATACATTTCACATGAGCAATAGATACTTTAAAAAGGATGTGTTCATTTTTTGCGCATTTTTTGAGTTATGCTATTTAACACATTGTTTGTCATTTTGTGTTGATTTTGTGTTAAAATAATTAAAAAGTGACATCACGAATTATGGTAAAAGTAAAACAAAATGTGTTATATAATAACACAGAGATGTTTCTAGTTTTGGACAACGCATTAAATGCATTTGTCACATATGCTATTCTGAGCCACCCCCAGGTTTCCAAAACACACAATGGGTGGGTGTGCATGTGTACAGTACATACATGTGTACACACAATGCATGGCAAAGAAAGTACTCTTTTAAGCATTCTGCTGCCCCTTTTTGCTACTTTAATGTGGTTTATTCCATAACAAACCATCCAATTTCACGGTAAGAGGTCATTTATGACCACTTGTTACTTCTTTTGTTTAGCCTTCAACACACTGACCTTATCTGACTCACAAGATCCTTTCCAATGAAGATTGTTTGGCTATAAATACAAAAGAGCCGTGCCTGTGACAGAATGCATGATGGTGCACACTAAGAAAGGTTGTGTTCATTATTTACACATCTTTCTGTTATCCTATTTAGCACATTTAGGGTCAGATGTACTAACAGCTTGCACCAGCACAAACCACACTCTTAGAAAAGATGTGTTACTTTTTTACAAATCTTTGTGCGTTAAGCTTTTAACACATAATGTGTAATTTTAACACATTATGTGTCATTTTGTGATGAATTTGTGTTAAAATATAACACAAGTTGTGTTAAAAGTAACACATAGGGCCCTATCTTGCACCCAGCGCAATTGACTTTGTCAGTGACAACAATTGCGCCACTGACCAAAAAAACTAGTCTAAAGTCAGTGGCGCGTTGTTCATTATGCTATTTTAAGGGCGCATGCTTGACCATAATATAGCGTGCACAACGCGCACACACTTTGCTTATCTAATCTACACAGATGCAACAGTTATTTTTGCAAATCATAAATTGTTACAATAAAAAATATTAACATGAGATAAGGGAAATCATAGTGGTGAGCATTGTAGTGATAGTTTTTATTTATTGTGTGGCTGCGTTAAAAAATTCTCATGCAAATAACGATTAAAATATTTTCATAAGTTTGTTGTGTGGCTGTATTACGTTTATTTTATGTAAATAATTATTAAAATGTTTTCATAAGCAACCTTAATGTATATGAACTTGATTTGTAAGTGTACTTTGGGGTTGGACCTTGCTTGCGTTTCTTGGGTCCGATTTCAAAGCCCCCAAACCCTTTCAGTGGTGAGGGTGGACGCAGCGATGTCCTCTGCTGGCGTCAGGTCCTGTGTAGAGGCAACCTCCCGTTACACGGCGTGCCCGATTTATGCTGGCAAGCTTGGGATTCCCCCGTCTCCTGACATCATTGTAGCGCTTGGCGCAACAATGGGGATGCCAGCTGATGAGACAATTGTGGCTATTTCCTCTCACGCCTGTGTAACCTACGCTGATTTGGGCAGGTTTCTCCTATCCCCATACAAAACAACTTCTCTGTCTTTGACTGCTCTTACAAGAACGTCGGTCTCCTCGGCTGTGAACCGCTCCTGGCGTACGCCTGGTAAATCCGTCATAATAATAGCAACCCGCCATGGAACTTGCGCCCTTGCGTTTAAAGGGAATGTTGGATAGCGTTCTGATTGGTTTATTTGACGTTACGCCCAAACCACACCTATGAAAAATGAACCTACTTCAGACCAACCCCTTATTGATTTGCGCCCGGCGCAAGAGTTATTTCTCACGCCAGGAAAATAGCAACAGCGCCCAAGATCCGCCCACAAACTCACTTGCGCGTTGCGCTTCGCACTTGCGTTTCAGATCGTTAAAATAGGGCCCGTTGTGTTAAAAGTAAAACAAACTAAATGTGTTGTCCCAATAATAACGCAGAGATTATTGGGACAACACATTAAATGTACTGGAACTGATTGTGTTGTTTTTAACACATCCGTTTTAAACTACAGTAGACACATCTCTGCGTGACACAAAACTAACACTAATTGTGTTGGTTTTTAACACATCCGTTTTTCGAGTGTGGTTGATCTTTCTGTTTTGACAGAGGCACAGTTCTGCACGCATTGTGGGACTACAATTGAGGAAATGAACATTGTGGTGTTGTCACCATCTGAGAACATTGCTGATGTGCATGAGTGTGTTTGTTATCTGATGAATGAAGTCTGACACAGACATTCCAACCTGCAAAAAGTCATTTCAGGGAGGTATCCTGAAGCCTCCCCAACCAAAATAGCATCATATTTTATAGGCCTCTGTATGCCTATTTGTTTAACTAGCTAGTTATTACTACCATAGGTACTGGCACCTTCTAGTAACAAATCTTCTCCGGATAAAAACACAGGAGAAGAAGCTGAAACAAGTGATGGAAGAAGAAAACTTATAACAGTCTAAAAACAAACAGTGTTATATAGCACCAAAAGTGGTTCTTTGCTCGTAATCATAGAAGAACCGTTTTTAGTGCCATATAGCACCGGTGAAGCACCTGTGTAGAACCATATGGGGGCCATATAGCACCACTATAGCACAAAATATGGTTCTACATGGTACTATGTGGTTCTACACAGGTGCTTCACAGGTGCTTCACCGGTGCTATATGGCACTAAAAACGGTTCTTCTATGATTACGAGCAAAGAACCACTTTTGGTGCTATATAGAACCATTTTTTTAGAGTGTACTAAACTAGTAGTTTACTAAGAGTACACTTCAGTGTGTACTTTCATAAACCAAAAAATACTAATTGTACTACTACTACTAGATGTATAGATCGAGAGAGAGAGAGAGAGAGAGAGAGAGAGAGAGAGAGAGAGAGAGAGAGAGAGAGAGAGAGAGAAATTGAAAATTGAATTGAGAGAGAGAGTATCAGGGTTCCCCACACCTTGGTTAACTTTAAATCCAGGTCCAATACCCTCAAATTTAAGGACTTAATGTGCGGACACATTTCAAGTGAGAGCAGGGATACATTGTGTTACCTTGAAAGATATATTGTTACAGTTTTCATGTGTCAAACACAACTACGCAAAAAAAGCATTTTTATTTGGATCAAAATTCGCATACAGAAGATATAAGCATTTAAAACAATTAAGCACGTGCGCTAAAAAAATCTAGAAATTTCATGATGCATCCTACGCTACACAGAGAATAATATGGATTTTTTCCAGAAAACTTATTGCAAAAAACAGATTCAAGCACTTTCAATGACCTGATTTATGTACCTCTATTTAAAAACTTTCCAGGGCCTTGAATTTTCCCCCTAGATTCACAAACTCCGTGGAAACACTGGTGTATGTGTGTGTGCATAATGTTAAAAATGTAATTTGAGGTGAAAATAAATTGTTACTGTAATAAAAAAAACTCTGATCCCTGTATTTACATAAAATGATCTGGGCTAAGCCCCGGATATCCTTCAATGCTGGAAACGCCCCTGTTCTTGAACAATTATCTCATCGAAAATAACAAATGTTTTGGTTTCCTAGGAATCTAAATGTTGTTTATTTTGCTTGATATAAAAATAAACTAACCTCCTACGACCCGAGATTTGGCTTGTCTTTTTTCAGATTTCTACCAGCTATTTTGGGGTTAGGAAGAACCAATAAATATAATAACCAAATATTTTTCTTAGAACATGAAGCAGTGTATTTGTCCATGTTTGTGAACAGCAGGTTCCAGTTACACAGAATTAACTATTATGGTGCAAAACAACAACAAAAAATTTGGTCTAGGAGGTTAAAAGGACTTTGTTGTTATTTATTCTTTACCGGAAGTTACGTGTTTTCCACGAAAGCCGCTAGTTTATGTTGTTACTGCTGAAACCGTATATAAGCTCCTTATAATATTTATGTAAACTGTTTTTATTTATATTCCATTGCAACTTTAAACAGGTCTAACTGTGGGTTCAAACCAGACACGAGTTCAACGATTTGCGCGAGTAGATTACATAAAAAGTCAATGCAAAGATGCAATCAGACGCGTCATCGCGTGGGGCGATGCGTATGACGTGATATGGGCAGCATGTTTGCTGCGAAAACACATGCTGTTCACCCCAAACACGTCTTTGCTCAAGTTGAAAATATTAATTTTGAGCGAAAAATTCGCATGACAAAAAGTTCAATCCCGCGGGTAATCTAGAGCGAGTAACGCGTTTGGTGTGTACGTAGCATAATGCTGCGTTCACACTAGCCGTGGTAGAGGCGTCAAGCGTGAGTGATTTCAATATTAAGTCAATGTAAAGATGCGTTGACGCGCGTCTGGATGTCTCTTGGCGTGGTAGACGCAATTCTGCCTCATTTGCGAGTCTAGTTTGTGCGAATGACATGAATTGAGTGTTACCGCGGGAAATGCACGAGTTGAAAAATCAGAACTTTGGTGGAAAATGCAACGCATTTACCAATCAGGAGCTTGCTCTAGCAGCGACGTGATTACAGGAAGCGAGCGGAGTCACAGAAGCCTCTCCCATGACGTGGATTTCCACGTGAATGTCTCAATGACTAGAATTTCATGCTTGGCTTTCACACACGCATGAAGCGAGTACACTCAACATGTTCAAGCGTCCAACTATGTGCGGTAGACGTGAATCTAACGCCTCAAACGCATCTGGTGTGAACCCACAGTAAGGTGTTTGTTTTTTCATGTAGCCTTAAAAATATGCACATGAAATTAAACTTGTTGAACTCACCTCAACATGTCTTTTACAATCATTTAACCCGCCATGGGTAGTGCTGAAGTCACTGTTACAAACTGTACAGCGTGCAAGATTCTCATTATTTTTAACTCTTATAAGACAGGGGTACACTTTCGTGTAGTCTGGCATAAAATGTGTCTTATATTTTTGGGTTACTCTCCCTCTGCCATGGCGCTCCTGTTTCTAGAATCTAGATACACTGATTAATTCATTTCAGGAAAAGAGATAAAAGCCCACCAACGATGACAACTGATTGGTTGATTTACCGAAACCAGCCAATCAGGATGCTATCTGTCTTAAATGCGCTTAATGAGGCAACACTAGCACACACACGCTGGGTCTCCCCCTCCCTCTCGGCAGTGCGCACGCTACACGGTTTGGAGCACAGTATCTTCTGTCTCGCATGAGCGCTCTTGCTCACTCGTTCTAGATTCCGGGAGAGATTGTAACTAATTTGCGGGCACCGGGGAGCCGCTATCAATATGCGAGAGACTCCCGGAACTTCCGGACGACTTGGGATGTTTGGTGTCTGATGACAAATGTTTGAGAAATAAATTGGTCCTTAGCTTTTACTGGGATAGTACTTTTTCAAAAAGTACGCATTTTCATCTAAAGAGCTCATTAGTACTGGTAGGCTGATACTGATACCAAATGTATACATTAAGGGTCGTTTTTTTTGGACAGGGGTAAGACTAGTCCTAGACTAAAATAAATGTCCAAAGAGCTGTCCAAACTGAAAACAACTTGCACTGACATATCTTAAAATATATCAGTGCCCATTGTTTTGCCTCAAAATGCACCCAAGTAATGTTTTTAGTAAGGCATGTTTGTTAAAACTAGTTATATTTCCTAATTGCTAGTTTCCATTTAAGTCATTTTTGCTAACAAACTTTACGAAATATAATTCTGGTGAGAAACTGGCTTATGGAACTAAATGGTACATATTTTAATAGGTACTGCCCCTATTGTCACTGGGGCAGTACCCTTTAAAAAATGTAGGTACAAATATTTATCAATATGTACCTTTGAAGTACTAATATGCACTTTTTGGGTACAAAGGTACTGTCCCAATGACAACTTTTGTACCTTTATTTTTGAAAGTGTATACAGGAACAGAATAATACAAATTACCATAAGAAAAAATAAAAAAATCTTACTGCAACAGTGAGATTGACTGCCGTGTATGTTTGCTTAATATAAGTCAGATCTGATCAAAGTCACACAAACTACAAACAGGTAATCTCTTCATTTCTAATAGCTTACACAATTATTGTAACTTTAAACATAATAAGGCCATGGGAGTTATAAGATAAAACACATATGTGATAAGTAATGCTTATGTATTTAAATGTATTAACTCTAAAGACTATTTAACCATAACTAGAAAACGTGTCTTTGCCTGTTCCTACCAGCGTTCATTCCTTATCCAAGGATCTTTCCTGATTTATTGTCAGTTTATCTGTTGTGACATTCTGTGCAAACTTGTCCCAATTAATATTGATCTATTAAAGTATTAACATGCCCTTAAAATAGTGACAGAGAGTACAAAGATCTCACTCCTAACTTAACAGGTTATTTATGAAGAAAGTGAAGCGTTTAATTTAATTAAAGAAAGTGGTGATTAGCTTATAAGAGCCTTGTTTAGCTTATAAGTTTTGAAACTAACAATCCAACAAAAACTGGCATACAAGAAAGAAGTTACTTTTAGGAAAGTCTTCAAAAACTGCCAATAAATTTCCATCTTACCTGTAATCTTAGATTCCACCAGGGAAAAAATCCATAAAAGAATATAAATGCTATAATAAGACACCTTTGACATTCTCTCTGAAAGCAATGTGATATAGCAAAGAGAGAGAGAGAGAGAGAGAGAGAGGTATTGAGCTAAAGAAAAGGGTGTACAGAAGAAAATCTGCTAAGAACCATCAAAGAGCCTCTCTCTCTCTCTCTCTCTCTCTTTCACACACACACACCCACCCAACCACACACACACACACACACACACACACGCACGTACGCACGCACACACACGTACACACACACACACACACACAGTGTAATCAGACCCTGTTCTCTACTCTAACTGCTTTAATAGAAAAGAGACAACCGAAAAAGTTGCTGGATCGGATAAAAGGATTGGTTAATATAAAGAGCCACACAATTTTGGGTTTGTTCATAAGGTGTCTTTAGGCTATTGACTGGCTGTGAGTAGTTTGTTGTGAGGAATGAATGACAGAGTGTGAGTGAGAGAGAGAGAGAGAGAGAGAGAGAGAGAGAGAGAGAGAGAGAGAGAGAGAGTTGGCAGACAGGTTTCCACGCCTATTTTAAAGATCATGAACTGAGTGACTACCCCTACACCTCTACATAACTTTATGATAACCTTCCCATATCTTCACAAGCTCTTCTTTTTCGATAGATCTGTTTTCTCGCCACCTTGCAATTTGTTGAGTGTTTATAGAGTACTGAGGTCATTTTCCTGGCAACCTCACTTGCAAATGTGGCAAACTAGCTGTGTAGTAACTTTGAGCTCTTTGAGTAACTTCAGGAAATATATTGCAGTAACCCTGATGGTCTTAATGATTTTTAAGACAGCAGAACATGTAAGATGGGTTTCCTTCCCAAAGCAGACATGTAAGGTAAAAGTCTTGTGAATTTCACACTCTGTTCCTTTTGGCATTAGATAAAGAGGTGTTTAAGCTTGTAGTATTAACAGAATAATACACCCTAACATGCATTTCAGAATTTATTCAAATAATGAGTTGTAAATGGCTCAACTTGTCTAGGCTGATATACTATAGTGCCCTGGGCTACAGCTGATGACATGGCTGAAGTGCCTACATTCTGCCACCAGGGGCAGCACAAAGCACACAGGTATACACACAGGCCTCATTCTCATCATGGCTAGGCAATTTAAGTTTATTCAGCTTGGCAATGCCCACAGTCAGGTATTTTCCAGGTATGAATATGGTTTATAAGTTTTTGGAAAAGTAATGGAGAATCTGTATGCTTATCCTGAACCAGAAAGAGAGGACGATCCCTTGCAAACAAGGCAGTCAGCTTTGTAGTTTGGTTAGAGGAGACTTAAAATACAAGATTGATATTCACCTAAAATATTTTTTTCTTTAACTTAAAGTAACTTTTTTATTTGTAATTTTATTTGTAGATCCAACTTTCACTTTTTTCTAGAATTATCTTTATTGCAGTAAAGACCACCACATGGATGTAAAAAATATAGATTTGTTTGAAAAATGTATTCCAGCAAGTCAAAGTCAAGATTTTTGTCAGGGCAATGTAAAAAACAGAGCCGGCGCCAGACCATAACTAACGGGGGCACGCCGCTTCCAACGGGGGGGGGCATGTAATTAACAACAATAACTTGCAAAAACAAGGCATTAAAACAACAAATACAGTCCAAGCACACACTCATACAACCTGTACAGACTGTCAGCTCATCTCCCGTATAAAGTGCAGAAGATCACAAACTAATCAGTATTACCATAATCACCTTGCAATGCTGTTAACGGTCTATAATCCACACATTTAGGCTTGCTTAAATTAAAACAACGCTACTTTACCTTTAAAAAAGCTGAAGGCGGCGTGTCATGTAGATTTGAAATTTGAGCCAATCGGTGTTTGCATGAAGTCAGATGGAGCAGGCAGTGCTGGTTCGTTTTAAATGTTCTAATATCCATATTTTACACAATCCATAAAATGCAGCGAAAAAACACGTTGCTAGTAATAAATCACATTAATATGCTAAAGACGTAAAGACGCATGAGACGCCGCAATACAACAAATCAGAGAAACTGGTCTATTTTAATAAAAAAAAAAACATATCTCAACTATATTTTCCTCAATTGATTACATTAAAAGTCATTCAATATTTAATTTATTTGAATTATTCTTGATATATATTAAATTAATAAAAAACTGTGTAGGGGACACAACAACCAGTTTGGGGGGACACGGGGCGCGAATGCCCCCCAGACGCCACCCCTGAAAAAATAAACATGGTTCCTACAGAAAACTACAGCGAACACTTATTAATTTAGCAAAAGATGCGCACGTACAACGTTTTTGCAAGCATGTAGGTAGATATTTTAACTCAAAAATTTTATGAAAATGCAAATCTGTTGAGCTATTCCTTATTAAACAAATTTTCCTGAATTAGGTCGGAGCCAATGGTGTAGTGGACGGTGCTCTGACACATGGTGCAGACGCACTTCTGGTGACCTGAGTTCGAATCCCGGCTTGAGGTCCTTTGCCAATCCCATACCGCTCTCTTTACCCTATACTTTCCTGTCATCTCCTTAATTACTGTCTATCCAATAAAAGCAAAAATGCCCCCCCCTGAATTAGTTTGAACACTGCTAATGACATATTCAACAAAAGTCTACCAAAGTTCTTGCGCTCTGCCACAAGTGTCCACTAGGGGCATCATGCTGTAAAAAAAAATCAACTGGGTTATGCAATTCAACCTACAATTTTAATTTTTGACTTGTGATAAGTTGGCATAACTTTTTAACAAATTTAACATTTTTCAACTTAATTTGTTAAATTAAAGTAACAAAAATACATGTTCATTTGATATAATTTTTTTGTTATACATTATCTGACCACAAGAGGAAGTCCATATAAATTTTATTGCTATAAATAGCCCTTTGTGTTTAACGATTAATGATCTGAATAGTGAAGGTTGATCCTCTATCAGTGTTAATGAGCAGATACACTGAGGCACGTGCACTTCACCCTTAGATGGCACCACTCTTCAGTGCCCTCAATCAGACTGTAATCCTGGATTAAAGCAGCATGTTACTGGACTGGGATTACTGTTCTGGTCCTTGCAATTTTATTATTGATTGTGGTGGGCTACTGTATTCTGCAGACTCACTCGTGTTTATTCTCAGGTGAACTCTCAAGACTCTGTCTATCTCTTATCGGTTGAAAAACATAATCTTTTTATTATTCTCATTCGGAAAGACAGACAGACATAAGATGCGATTCCATGAAATATCCAAAATTTAAGCGTTATTTACTAAATGTCGACAAAAAACTATTGTGAATTGACAGCGTTTTTCGTTAACCAATGTAATTTTTTTTCTTGCAATATGTAATTCCAGGGTCATTAAAAATTCCAATGATCATGTGACTTTTACGCAGATCAAATAATCGTAAATACGCAGCAGTGCAGTTTTGCAATATATATCGAATTGCCTGAAAAAACACATCACCAAGTGAAACAACTTTTTTGCAATATATGTGAATTGATGCAATATTGCAGCGTTTGCATTGGGTACATTTTCAATTTACCATTTCTATTTCCCCATTTTGAATGGTAGACAGCCAGACAGACAGATAGATAGAACACTACTTTTAAAACACTAGCAGAGATGTCAGGTCTATGTTGATAAACATGAACATATCAGTATTTCATCTGAGAGGCAGGAATGCCAGGCAGCTGTGCAGATTTCCTAACTTTAGGTACATGGACACATACGTCAGGTATCATTAGCTGTCCCTTCAGGGATGTGTTTGATCTGAAAAGGAAAATTCCTGGGTACATCGTCACTGTTCTCAGAAACCATGAGTAGCTGCATTTTTAACAACCCACTGGTAGTTGCAATGCCCCCCTTCCCATGAAGTTTATAGGTTACTGAAAGATTTCAGCAGCTGCACGTAAGGGGATTAGAGAGGAATTAACGTCATTCTTTTGTCATTATAGAAATAAATTGATATTTGGTTTTAATCAGAGGGAGGTTGGACAACCAGACAGGATTTTCGGAAGGGTGGGGTGACACAACTGTGACAAACACAGTATGCACGCAAACACAGTGTTGTCCGAAGTCACGAATCATGTCGTTGGGTTTTTAAATATTTCAGCCCTGTGCGGATCTAAAGGTCATTCTGAAATTTAAAGGGAATGGGAATCACTTTGAGGCGGAAGGGATGCTCGGTATGGTGCTCTGTACCGGACTGATCCTGTCTCGGAGCCTTTGTGACCGGGGAGCATCTCTTTATTTCTCCCCATTTAAGATCTTGGAGCTCAGGCCTCGGTCATGAACTTGGTTCTCCCGGCACTGAGGCTGATGTGCCTAGCCTGGCTGTGGCCCGTCACCCTGCTTAAGGGAACCAACACTCCAAACCACCGCAGACACAAGGACGTCTACTTGGGGGAAAATGCACGACACAAGCATGGAAGGTGAGGACAGCTGATCTCACTGTTATTTTGTTTTTGGCAGATGTGATTGTATTCCAAAATGCAAAAATTAACAGACTTGCTTGATAGGTTACATATGATAACACAAAAAACCGTACCCGTACTTAAAAATGCTGGTTTATTTTCAACCCAGCGTTGCATGAATCAAAAAAAGACAAACCCAACCCACTGGGTTGTAATTGAACCTATGCTGGGTTGTTTTAACATATGGTTGGATTTTTTTGGGTTAATTTAACCCAATGGCTCTTTTTGACCCATTGCTGGGTTTGTGATGCTTAGTGCACAGTAGGTTTTTTGGAAAAGTGCAAAAAAAATGCTGCAGTTATTGTTTTCAACACATGATTGAGATTAAATTAGCCTATGATTGGTTGTTTGTTTCAACACTTGGCTGGGTAAAATAAGAACATTTTCTAGGTTAATTTAGACCACATGTTGGGTTTGTCAATATTTTTCCCAACCATGTGTTGAAAACAACAGCATTTTTGACAGTTTTAAACATCCATAAACTATTTTTTTTGAGTTTAGGAATGACAGACAGCAGACCAGTTTACCCTGAAGTAGACCTCACAGTGTTCATGTACAGCTCCTAAACGCATGTCAAATGCTCTTGTTTGTTGTTTATTTTTCATTGTATATTATCACTCTATTTAATGTCCATGTTTAAACAGCCATATTTCATAGATGATGTTTCCTTTAGTTTGATGCACAGAGCACAGAGATTTATTTGTGTAAACCAAGCTGTTGTTGTGATTTTTGTTAAAGGCTGTAATTACAGCTTGTGGTTGAGCAGGGAAGGTGAGGAAAACACAAAACAAAACACTGGGGTAGTAATTTTCATTTTTGTACCACTTGTGCTAAAACATTTGTTCTTCTTTCTATTTCAATGGAAAAGGGTACTGCTAAAATTTCAAGAACTTCAAGTTCTAATTTTACTTTAAAGACAAAAAGGCAAAAAAACTTTTTGCTGTCGTACGTTTTAAGTTTAACTAGATTTGCTGTGCAATACATTTTAACTTAAAGTTTTAAATTTCGGATAGTGATTTTAATATTAAAAAGAAATTATTAAAATTAAGTTAAGAAAACTGTTTTCATAGTGTTAAAGTAACGTACAAGCATGTTGATATGACACAGTGATCACATAGTTTTTATATTGTATAAACATTTAGTATGCTCAGCCTTGAACACATTTTATGAGTTGGCTAATTCATTAATCGTACAAAAATGAACAATAAAAAAAAACAATACTGAAACCCCAACCCCAATGTCACAGGTTGCACAAAAGTAGTGAATTAGCCACTTCGAAAATACATACAAAATACATACATGTGTTGGTGTTCTTGTGTTTGGTGTTAGGAATCACACTGTAAAAATGTGCTGCCTTAAATTTGAGTATTGTCAGTATAATCAAATTGAATGTATTTAAACTTAAAATTTTAAATCTTTAAATCATAAATAGTGATGAATGGCAGTAACTTTTAAAAAGGATAAAATTGCTTAATTCTGATGAGTTAAAGTAATGCACTGTAAAAAATACTTTGCTGCCTTAAAATGTTTTGTTGAATCAACTTGGATTTACAAGTCATTTCAACTTACTATTATTTATCTTGACTAGATATCTGTTGTTATAACTACAGGTGAGTTGTTATAAATTATAAAATTAAGTTAACTATCTTTTATAAGTTGTGACAACTTATCTCTGTTGACATGACTTGCAAATCTGAGTTAATTAAACAAAACATTTTAAGGCAGCAAAGTATTTTTACAGTGTGTAAAAACATATTTCCATGACTTTCCATGAAATGATCAACTGTCCAAAACATGATGAAAGAACCAGGATCTACATGCAGAGGATGAGGTGGTTTCATTTAAATAAAAAAGAATCGATGAAACGATAACAAGGCCAAGGCACTGAAACATGACAAGACATAACACAGCACATTACTAAAAACTACAAAAAACATAACATAGAACTACAAAACCGACATGACAACTTAACCAAAGCTGCATTCCGATTTGTCTACCTAACCATATGTGCTCTATTTGTGTTAAAAAACCACTTACTTTTGAGTACAAAGCAACACAGTATGTATGCACACACTGGGACATATTAACGCAAAACGGAAGTGACGACTGTTGCCTGGACGACGCTGTAATCCTTATGAAATTTAAACATCAGAATACAACCCATCGTTGCATTTAACCACTTCTTTATGATTTTTTTTCATGTAATGTTTACTCTGTAGTTTAATTTATTGATTCACTGAGGCATCTTTTATTTAATTTGTTAATTCTGTGTAGCGCAACTAAACTGATATCATCCGTTTAAGTGTCCATGGATACACTTCGATTTTTCACCTAAAACAGTCGACCATCCGGGAACTTTACGCATACTTATTTTAACATAATATAATTTGGGACGCACTAGTTCTAATTTCAAATACTATTTAGGGTGGATTGTTTGCAGATTGGGACGCAAGGCAAGACTTTAAAATAAAAGACATAACAAAAACAACAACATACACAATACCCTTACAATTGATCACATGATTTATTTAAGTTTTTATTTATTCTGAAGCCTATTTACTACAGTACATATGTATAATGGTAGAAAAGAGATCGCACTCAGAGACTGAATCAAGTACAAAAACTGTATAAAAGTACTGAGTGCGGTCTCTTTTCTACCATTATACTACTTTATCTTGGAGTTACGCACCGGGCATACAATTTGGACATTAGGCGCAGACGCCACTTTTCTCACGTCTACAGTACATATGTAAATACAATGAAAAAAAAAGTAAGATAAATTTACCTATCTTTGAATCACATGGTCAGATGTTTTGTTATAATGTTACTTTTTAAAATGTCAAAAAATCTGTCTGTTAGTCAGACAAATGTTAATGTGCTAGTCAGTGGTGGCCAGTGACTTTTTTTTCGAGGGCACTCAATGAAAAGTTTGTCAAAAAATGTATGTAGCCCGTCATGTGTGTGGTCCGTAATTTCAAAAAAAAAGCAACACACATGAAACTCCGAACACATATTTTGAATTTGCGCCCCTCGGATGAGCAGTCATGAGCCGCCATTGGTGCTGGTAGTAGTAAATGTTGGCAAATGCATGTTAGTGTAAATGTAAAACCAGACATCAGACTAATTTTCTTTATTTTGTGTTTCAAACAGCCGAATAGATTTTAAAACAAAGAAGTCAGACAGTACCAAATCTCTACTGATTAAGTCTGAGCAGCTCCTTCGTATCGAGGATCATGACTTCGCCATGAGACCTGGTTTTGGAGGTGAGGATCTTGACCTTTCAAATGCACTATATAAATGTCTATGCTGTAAGAGGTCTTGCTTTAGACTTCCTTAAAAAGACTTTGGGTAGACAGAGAGTTCATTCTAGTACTTGTTCTAGCTTTTGAAGAACATAGTTATGTTTTTTTAAAGATTTTAAACATACACTCTCAGAAATAAAGGTACAAAAGTTGTGACTGGGACAGTACCCTTTCAAAAAGGCACACCTTTGTACACAAAGAGTGCATATTAGTACTTCAAAGGTACATATTGGCAGTTCAAAGATACATATTTGTACCTAAATGGTACATATTGGTACCTTTTTAAAGGGTTCTGCCCCAGTGACCGCCTTGTACCTTTATTTGACAGTGTATGGTTCAAAATATATTTTTCCG
Organism: Paramisgurnus dabryanus; assembly: GCF_030506205.2. Classification (NCBI taxonomy): domain Eukaryota; kingdom Metazoa; phylum Chordata; class Actinopteri; order Cypriniformes; family Cobitidae; genus Paramisgurnus; species Paramisgurnus dabryanus. Next base: position 8,457,415 of record NC_133346.1, read on the forward strand.
GTGTCCTTGGAGAGTTCTGCTTAGTTTGATAACCAGACATTGTCCTAGTAATTTTAGTCTCAGTTTTGAAATTTTGTCATTTAAACCCCTCAAGCTTTATACTATTAAAAGCTTTGCTTAAACATTTCATTAAAGTATGCTTGTGCTATCCTTTAGGGCTTGATTTTTTGTTACCTAATGCCAATGTTGTGTCCAAATACTGTGTGATCTTATTGCATTTATACACTTATGAACATTATGTGCTATTTAATTGCGTTTGTGCTTGAATGAACAGATAATAAAATATTTCACCGGGAATAGAGGAAAGTTGGCACAATTGGGAATTTTTTGTCAGAAATGTTTACACAGACCATTTCAGATCATTTAATTTGATTATTTGATCTATAATACACATAAAAATGTTCAGATAGCGCTAAACACTGATCATAAATGCTGATCATATTGATTAAATGGTCATTACTTATGATCACTGTTAAGATGATATATCTAACATCGTTTTGTTTATTTTAGATTTGAAATATACCACTATATTCTCCACAACAATCTTCTGTTCTCTCATGCATTTTAAGCAGCTTACATTGTATGAAACATGTTGTGCTGATAAAGATATCATCCATTCTTGCTGCTGTTATTTGACAGTATTCAGTATTTCTATGTTCTGCCTCTGTCATATTGAATGAATTTAAGATCAGGGGATTTAAAAATCACAGCTAGGGAACTGAATAGATCGGGATTCTGACATGAGATCTTTAAAAAATGTAGGTTAGAGTGTCATATGTAATGCGTCCAGATCAGCCCTTAAATAAATAAATAAATACTCTGACCCAGATTGTAGTAGTGCCAAACAGACAATACACAGAGGACAGCTGTGTTTTTGTACATAGTAATCTGGATTATAATCTCAGTCGGTCTCTGAGAATGCCTTTTGAATGTGACTGAATCTTACTGGATAGCTGAAGGGTACTGATTTTAGAAAATGTGACCCTGTCTATGAAAACCCAGATAAAGTCATTTTTGTGATTTACTGTTTTTTTTTTAATCATCCTACATGATGTTAAGAACATTCTGTGAAAATATATTTTTTTATATATAATATTTTCGACATCATTCAGTGATATTTCAGATACTAATATCAATTTTGTACTTAAATAGACATTGTTATTGAGTGGTATTGCTGATATATGAATGACATCATTCACTGTACAGTATTTACATTACTCAGAGGTAGATTATTTTAAGAATGGCATTGTTCTACTATGGTCCAAACCACATAGTAGTCTTGTTAGAGCCATTTTAGAGTGTGGTGATTGTAAATGTGAGGCTAATCCCTGCACAAAAACACTGAGAGCGAGTTTTATTTTATTATAGTCCAGATTATAGTGCAATGCCACTGGCACTGGCGCTTCTCCAAAAACAGCACAAGGATAATCATGCGTCACAGTCATGTGCACAGCAATAAAGTTGTCTGCAGAAAACGTATCCATGCATGTTGGTACATCAGTCATGAGTCTACGACAGCGTTTTAGTGCCAACTAGAAAAAAATAAATAAATATAATGTATAAAATAAAGTCATTATTATGAGAATAAAGTCAAAAAACGTTTTGAGAATAAAGTAAAAATTATGAGAATAAAGTCGAAATATTTAGAGAACAAACTAGAGTTCACACACTTGACTTTATTCTCAAAATGTTTTTTATTCTCAAAACGTTTTGACTTTATTCTCGTAATTTTGACTTTATTCTTGAAATGTTTTGACTTTATTCTCGTAATTTTGACTTTATTCTCAAAACGTTTTGACTTTATTCTCGTTTTTTTTACTTTATTCTCTTAATTTTGACTTTATTATCGTAATTTTGACTTTATTCTTGAAATGTTTTGACTTTATTCTCGTAATTTTGACTTTATTGTCGTAATGTTTACTTTATTCTCGAAATGTTTCGACTTTATTCTCGTAATTTTGACTTTATTCTCAAAACGTTTTGACTTTATTCTCGTAATTTTGACTTTATTCTCTTAATTTTGACTTTATTCTTAAAATGTTTTGACTTTATTCTCGTAATTTTGACTTTATTGTCGTAATGTTTACTTTATTCTCGAAATGTTTTGACTTTATTCTCGTAATTTTGACTTTATTCTCAAAACGTTTTGACTTTATTCTCGTAATTTTGACTTTATTCTCTTAATTTTGATTTTATTCTTGAAATGTTTTGACTTTATTCGCATAATTTTGACTTTATTGTCGTAATTTTTACTTCATTCTCGAAATGTTTTGACTTTATTCTTGTAATTTTTACTTTATTATCGTAATTTTTACTTTATTCATTAAAAACGGTTTGACGTTATTCTCGTAATTTTGACTTTATTCTCTTAATTTTGACTTTATTCTTGAAATGTTTTGACTTTATTCTCGTAATTTTGACTTTATTGTCGTAATGTTTACTTTATTCTCGAAATGTTTTGACTTTATTCTCGTAATTTTGACTTTATTCTCAAAACGTTTTGACTTTATTCTCGTAATTTTGACTTTATTCTCTTAGTTTTGATTTTATTCTTGAAATGTTTTGACTTTATTCGCATAATTTTGACTTTATTGTCGTAATTTTTACTTCATTCTCGAAATGTTTTGACTTTATTCTTGTAATTTTTACTTTATTATCGTAATTTTTACTTTATTCATTAAAAACGGTTTGACGTTATTCTCGTAATTTTTACTTTATTCTCTTAATTTTGACTTTATTCTTAAAATGTTTTGACTTTATTCTCGTAATTTTGACTTTATTGTCGTAATGTTTACTTTATTCTCGAAATGTTTTGACTTTATTCTCGTAATTTTGACTTTATTCTCAAAACGTTTTGACTTTATTCTCGTAATTTTGACTTTATTCTCTTAATTTTGACTTTATTCTTGAAATGTTTTGACTTTATTCTCGTAATTTTGACTTTATTGTCGTAATTTTTACTTTATTCTCGAAATGTTTTGACTTTATTCTTGTAATTTTTACTTTATTATCGTAATTTTTACTTTATTCATTAAAAACGGTTTGACGTTATTCTCGTAATTTTGACTTTATTCTCTTAATTTTGAATTTAATCTTGAAATGTTTTGACTTTATTCTTGTAATTTTGACTTTATTTTCGTACATTTGACTTTATTCTCGAAATATTTAGATTTTATTCAGTAAATTTAGTAATTAAGTGGCACTTAAACGCCGTCTCACGAGTCAGGTATAGTAACACTTAAAATATACTGTATATAGCATTAGCTTCATCTGAGCTGTTTTTGTTTACTTTATTACTTGAAAATTTAAGTCAAAATAATGCACTTGTATATGAATAATTACATTTGGCAGATGCTTTTATAAAACAAAATCTTCAGTATGTGTGTTCCCTGGGTTCAAAACCATGATCTTTTTCGCTAGTGCGAAGCTCTACCACTGAGCTATGCAGGATTAAATAAAAAAAATATGACAAACATTAAAACTAACATCTAAAGCTGCATCCCAATTTGGTATACTATCCATAATAAATAGTATTCAAAGTTAGATCCCAAACTGTAGCACTGAGTATACTTAATGTACCCGGGTGGTCTACTATTTTTAGTGAAAAAACAAGTGCAGATCTGCATTAGGCATACTCGGCTGATAATCCCAACAATTTATCAAGGGAGGAAGATGTTCAGTGATGTCACACTAAGTGAACTGTGAAATACTGTACTTAAAAACATTTTTAAAAAAGTACAAAATTTGTAACTAGAGCGGTACCTTTTAAAAAGGTCCTAATATGTATCATTTTGATGTACCTTTGAGGAACCAGTATAGTAGGCGATAGTCGGTGAAACGGTGATTACCGGTGCTTCAGCCTCTCACCAGTTGGATCACTTGCCCACCGCGACACCGTCTTTCACCGTCGTTTTGATATTTTCTTGTAATTAAATCATTTAGTTTCGTTAGAAAGAGCAAACATTAACAACTGAATGTGTCTGCTGCCTGAATTCAGCGGAGCTCAACACGCGTCACGTCACAGTGCAGCAAGTGTCAGATTTCATTTATTCCTGTCAGACTGCGGCGAGCTTACTGACCAGACGATCATGGCAGAATCATGACGATCATACTCGTTTTTGTCATGATATACATATATGATGATGTTAAATATAAGTGAGATCGTTTTGTTGTTGTGTTTTTCATTAAGAATAATAATAAACCCATCATTCACGCAGCGCTTTATGGAGGAAGAGCCGGTTGCTCTGCTTGGGACTGGTGGGTTTCTGTCAGAAGTACCTGTGCACATTGACTCAAGCACTTAAACCAGCTGTTGCACTCGCGATTGCACGCAAATTCATACGCAATTTAACGCAGCGTACGCAAGCGCTGCACTCAAAAAAATGATTCATTGGATTAACTCAATAAAATTGTGGGCAGGATTTCCATCCAATATGAATGTGTACCCTTAACTCATAAAAAACTGCTTTACACAATAAAAATATATTGAGTTAGTCCAACTCAATTTAAAGTAAATGGCAATACTCAATTAGTTGCCTCAACTCAATTTAGTGTAGTCTGAATAACTCGATTTAGCGTAGTTTGAATAACTCAATGTAGGGTAGTCTGAATAACTCAATTCTGTTATTTTATATAAAACTTTTTTTATATCTTACTAATTAGCATAAGCACATGTTATCATGCTAATAATAATAACATATGATACTTTGGATGAGCATGTGAGAAGAGACTGATCTCCAAACAGGCATTAACACATAGTGCTCATTGAGATACATCACATCCACAACCTAACCACAAGCGCCACTCTTCTGCACGATGGTAAACAATTTGAAAAAATATAACAAAAACGCTTCTAAATCAATAAGATAAATGGACATTAAACACTATTAAGTTTTTCTCTTTACCTAAAAATGCATAAAATAACACAATTTAAAAAATACTCTCCAAAAGCAGTTGCATGCAAACCATGCTGGGAAATTCTTTTTCCAGAACCCAAACTCAAACTAATTGTGTTAACACAATTAAAAAGAAATCAATAAATTATAGGACATATTCATTTTGTGTTAGACTAATTAAATATATATACTTATTGCTCTTAATGAGGTATTTTAGATTAATTGAACACAATTTTAATGTGTTATTTCTAAGAAGGGCTTGAATCATTTCTTTGAGTGTGGATTTAAACAACAGTTGCATCTAATTCATAAGTGAAAGTAAAATGTGCACGTCTGTATGTGCATTTATAAGCCCCTCCCCACCTGGTGAAACCGGTATCACCGGGTTTGTCAAGCGCTGATTAACCGGTGGGAAAATTCTGTCACCGCAACAACCCTACAGTATAGATCAACATACCAGTTTATACCAACGTTTGAGGTACCAATACGCACCTTTCAGGTACAAAAGTGTACTTTTTAAAAAGGTTCACAGCCCAGTGACAACTTTTGTACCTTCTTGTACCCTTTTTTCCTAAGAGTGTAGTTGTATTTTGCATACTTGCATACTCTTTTGATACACACTAAATGCATATTCTTTCTCCATCACCTAAAGAGTGCATAGTTTTAGTGCAGAAGTACAGTAGGTAAACTAGGACACAGCTCCTATCAGACCCTTTAACTTGGGCTGTATTGCTTTTTTAACATGATTCAACCGTGCTGGACCTCTAAGCAGAAATAGGGTTTAAAGAATGAAATGGATAATTTTCAAAGGGCAGTACAGCAGACTAAATGGTCAGATATTCTTACCGGGATCAATATAGACGAAGTCAGCAAGATGTTTGCAACCAAGCTACAAAGTTTAGTTAAGGAGTTTACTAGAAAGGTAAAAGGAAAGAAAAAAACAAATGCACTCCCCTGGCTTAATAATGACATTTTTAATCTGATGAAAGAAAGGGATTTTGCTTTAAAAAGATCATTAAAAACAAAGTTAAATAGTGATAGGTATAGGTTCACCTCACTACGTAATCAAGTAGTCAAAGTAATTAGAAAAGCTAAAGCTAACTTTTTTATAAAAATTATTAATGAGGGAAAGGGTAATACAAAGCTGATCTGGGAACAGATTAAGAATGTGATGGGAATTAGCCATAGGCTTAGAAACCGGGTAGAACTGAATTTGAATGGTAAATTGATACAAGATCCATCTGAAATAGCTATAGCTTTCAATGAATATTTTATTAATTCTGTGAATGAAATTGCAGTGAATTTTCCTCCAATAAATGGAGATATTGTTGAAATAGATAAAAGTAAGCCATCTTTTATCATTCAACCTATTTCTGAAATTAAAACTCAGGCAATTATTAATTCTTTTAAAAACTCAACAGCAAAAGATATTTATGGAATGGATTCTAAAATGCTTAAATCCCTGAATGAACATCTAGCCTACCCTATCACACATATTGTTAACCAGTCAGTATTACAGGGGATATTCCCAACTATTTGGAAGACTGCAATTGTATCTCCTATATTTAAGTCAAATGACCCTCTAATTTTATCTAATTACCGCCCAATCAGTATTTTACCTGTGGTCTCCAAGGTTGCTGAAAAATGTGTATCAGAGCAACTTGTTTCTTTTCTTAATAATAGTCCATTTACTCTTCATCCGATGCAGTTTGGCTTCAGGGCCCATCACTCTGCAGAAACTGCCAATTGTTTCTTTGTAGAAACTGTCCGAGCAATGGTTGACAAGGGAGGTGTTGTTGGTGCTGTGTTTTTAGACCTGCGTAAAGCTTTTGACACAGTTAACCATCAGGTACTTATTGCCAAATTATCTACTTTTAATTTTTCCCCTTCTGCAATCAAATGGATTGAGTCATATTTAACTGGTAGAACTCAATACGTTTCCATTAATAATTATCGTTCATCAGTTCTTAATCTATCTACAGGGGTACCACAAGGTTCGATACTTGGCCCGCTTTTGTTTAGTTTATATATTAATGATCTGCCATCAGTCTGTCCAGATATCAGTACATTAATGTATGCGGACGATACTGTAATATATGTGCATGCCAAGACAGAACATCTGGCTGCTGCCAAACTGACCATAGCTATGGATCACATTACTAATTGGCTAAATCGTTCGTGTCTTCAACTAAATGTAAATAAAACAGTGGGAATGTTTTTCACAAAGAGACAAAGTAATATTGTGTCAAATATAATGATCTCAGGTCAAAACATCAGTATTGTGCCACAATTTAAGTATTTGGGTGTTATTATTGATTCTAATCTCTCTTTTAAACCTCATATTAAGAAAGTGTGCAATAGGGTTAAGTTTACATTAGCAAATTTTAGATATATTAGAAATGCACTTACTTTTAATGCTGCTAAATTATTTATGGATGCCATGATTGTGTCACATCTGACATATTGTCTGACAAGCTGGGGACAAATAAATAGCTTATCACTAAAGCCAATAGCAATTCTTTATAAAAAAACTCTTAAAGTATTGGCCCAGAAGCCTAACAGTTCACATCATTGTATCATTCTTGATGACCATAAACTGTTAAGCTGGGAAGATGTAATTAAATACAAAAATATCTGTCTGGTTTATAAAATTCTGCATAATAAGGCTCCTACTCCTCTTAATTCATTTATAATCCAACGTAAAAATAGCAGTCAGATCACCAGAAGCACTACACGAGGTGATCTTTTAATCCCATTTAGGAAAAGCACATTTGGTCAATTATCATTTTCTGTTACAGCAATACAAAACTGGAATTCATTGCCCACCACAATTAAAGACCTACATACATATTCCGTCTTTACTACACATCTTAAAAGCTGGCTATCCGTCAATTATAAATGCACACATTAATCAGACAGATGTGATGTGCATTTGATGTGACATGGTCATGCTGCTGCTGTTAGATCTTTGTTGGCTGCCTTAATGTTTGGTTATGTATGTGTTTTAATGTGGCTCCTGCATAATTATATGTGAAATCTGTACTGCTCCCATGTATGTAACAGGCTTTATGTTTTTGTAATTGGTGCTTTTTGACTGTGCTTGTCTAAATTGTGTGTCGCAGGATTGTATATTTTATTCTCTTTTGTTTAGTTCTGTTGTAATATAACTGTAATGTATTTTGTTTGATGTATGCCTATTAACACTCTGGCCGGGGACTACAGCTGGAAATTAGCCGTACAGGCTAAAGCTGCTCTTTTTATTAAAAGGGACTGTCCACGTTATTATAAACTAATAAAACTAAACTAAACTAAATAGTAGCATATCTCCATAAACAACATGATATTTAAACATCAGTCTGTGCCATGTCATTCTGTTATGACATGCAAGTTTCATGCTCTCATTCTCTCCCAAATATTTACTCCCTTAGTTGAATCATAACTTCTACTAATGGGTCTTAGGAGCTATGACGTGGTTTGTTATCCCTGAGAAGCAAACTGGCTTGACAGTCGATAAACACATTTGACATTTCTGAGATGGGAAAGCAGGTAACGGCAGGTTCTTGTGGTGTTACGGTTTGCCTTTGCCCCGATTTGTATAAAGTAGGAATTTGATTGAACGTTCAGGCAGTGAATGGGTTCAGACAAGCATCATTTAGCGCATTGTTAAGAAGTTATAGTTCACATCGATTGCTGTTCGTGCAATTTTTAGAAAGACGTTTAATGGTAGGAACAATTCACAAAATAGCAGGGGACATCACTTGATTTTGAAACTCTCAGTTAAATCTCAATGCTGTCTATAAAAAACAGCTCTTGGTATTTTCCTATGAGTCTTTTTACATTTCTGTTTCTTTTTATACAGTAATTTGTGATATTGTTTTCAACTTAGGCTCGGCTATCCCAGTGGGCATTGATGTGCAGGTAGAGAGTATCGACAGCATTTCAGAGGTTAATATGGTAAGCATCTGCTCTTTTATAAAGATATATATATATATATATATATATATATATATATATATATATATATATATATATATATATATATATATATATATATATATATATATATATATATATACCTCATCCGTGAGCTTGGCACCCCCTTAGCTTCCAATGATGTATATCAAGTCCAAATCCCCAACCATTTAAACAGATTAAATTTACGATTGAGCCAGAGATCAAAGGTCAAAACTGTCAAACTACAAAGGCGTATGCTGAATATGCCTTACACATGTGTTCATATTGTGTATAGCTTGTGCCCTACAGGTCAAAAGTTTGAACACATCTGTGAGGATAGTTGAATTAGCTTAAGTTATTTCAACTTTATTTATATAATTTATAGCAACTTCTCATTAGTCAAGAAAGTTGAAATTAATTGGAATTTCAAATTAATTAAATTATTAAAAAATGTAAGTGCAAGCAATTTCATTCAAATTTTGATGCTCCTACTAATCTCATAATGAAAAAGCCGAAAAACGATATTGCTCGTTGTTAGTTCATGTTAGCTAATGCATTCACTAATGTTAACAAATACAATCTGATAACAAAGTTTTCTTGTTCGGCAATATGTGTAATCATTAAGAATACTTAACTGATGAAATCTTTATAATGTGTTGTGTAGGACTTCACGATGACCTTGTATCTTAGACATTACTGGCAGGACGACAGACTGGCCTTCCCCTCCAGCAGCAACAAAAGCCGAACGTTTGATGCTCGACTTGTAAAAAAGATCTGGGTGCCTGACGTCTTTTTCGTTCACTCCAAGCGTTCTTTCATTCATGACACCACTATGGAAAACATCATGCTCAGAGTCTATCCAGACGGGAACATTCTTTACAGTGTCAGGTAACCACAAGAACTGCTTTCTTCAAACCAGATGTTTCATAAACTCTTGCTATTTCAGATATATTTCATCATAATATGATGTTTACGCTGAAATATACATTTTTTAGATTTTTGACATTCTTAAAGGGATAGTTCACCCAAAAAAGAAAATTCTGTCATCATTTACTCACCCTCATGTTGTTACAAACCTGTACAAATTTCTTTGTTCTGATGAACACAAAGGAAGATTTTTGAGAAATGTTTGTCACCAAACCGTTGTGGAGCCAATTCACTTCCATAGTAGGAAAAAATAATACTATGGAAGTAAATGGGGTCCACGAACGGGTCCTCGTATGCTACTTCCTATACGTCATGCGCTGGAAACGCACTCTCTCATGAATGCGCGTTGGCCGTTGCCGGTAGCTAGTTATTTTGTGTGTTTGTAAAGTTGTAAATATTTATATTTTTCTTACAAAATCACATTTATTAACCACCTTTATTAACCCCCTGAAGCTGTGTGGATTACTTCTGTGAAGGATGGATGTACTTTTTTGGGCTTCAAATCAAAAGCACCATTTACTACCATTATAAACCTTGGAACAGCCAGGGCATTTTCTAATATAACTCTGATTGTTTCTTCTGAAAGAAGATAATCAAACACATCGAAGATGGCTTGACGGTGAGTAAATCATGGGGTAATTTCATTTTTGGGTGAACTATCCCTTTAAGCCTCTGAAATGCAAAAGCACCTTAAAAGTAGTCCATACTTACCAAAAATGTGTACAGGATCAGTCCGATTCACAAATAGAATATTTTACGGAGTTACATCTTTTAAATAAATAACTTTAACGAATACACAAGCCAAACTGAACTATTATTTTGGTGATTAACAGCTACACTCTTAAAAATACAGGTGCTTAAAAGGCTCTTCACAGCGAAGCCACATTCTCCGAAAAATGGTACAAGAAAGTACAAAAGTTGTCACTGAAGCGGTACCTTTTCAAAAAGTACACTTTTGTACCAAAAATGTGCATATTGGTACATCAAAGGTATACAATGGTACCTTAGAGGTACATATTGATACCTTAAAAGTACATATCTGTACCAAAATGTTACATCTAGGACCTTTTTAAAAGGTACCATGTCCCAATACCAAACTTTTGTACCTTTTTCTGAGAAAAATTCTGTTACTATTTACTCAGCCTCGTGTTGTTCTAAACCTGTATGAGTTTCTTTATTCTGTTGAACACGAAAGAAGATATTTTGATAAATGATGGTAAGCGCACAGTAGACACTCATTAACTTCCACAATAGGAACAAATACAATGAAAGTCAATAGGTACAGTCTAGTGCCCTGGTCACCAACCCTGTTGCTGGAAATCTACTTTCCTGCAGAGTTCACCTCCAACCCCAATCAAACACACAGGAACCTGCTAATCAAGCTAGGCTACCTAAAAATTAGGGGCAGTTGCTGGAGCAGGGTTGGATCTAACACATGCAGGAGGGTAGATTTCCAGGAACAGGATTGGTAAGCACTGGTCTACTGTGTGCTTACAATCATTTATCAAATATTTTATTTTGTGTTCAACAGAATAAAGAAACGCATAAAGGTTTAGTATAACATTAGGAGAAGTAATAACAGAATTTTCATTTTTGGGTTGACTATCCCTTTAATAACTACAAAGAAGGAGGTTCTTTAGATGTTAAAGGTTCTTTATAAAAACCATTTATCCAGAAATTATTATCTATGGCATCATAAAGCACCTTTATAGTGTAAAATCACATTAAAGCTTGCTAAACGATTCTTGGAAAGATAAAAAGAAATTAAAAAGTCATAAATGTTTGGAACTACACGAGGGACAATAAAAAAACGCCATATACTTTACTGTTTTTCATTGTTGGATTAACCATTCTTTTTAAATACTACTGACAAATCCTCTTTATGTTTACATGACCTGACAGATGAGGTGTGGTTTCCATTAACACACTTACACTGTTTGCCAGGAATTATTTCTAAGAAATACTGGCACATACTGCAAGTGTAGACTTGCTTACCTTGACAGGTGTGACTGAGCTACTGAAATTCAATTTTGTTACGTTATGTCCACATTCTTACATGTCTCTGATTTTAAAGGTACATGTTTATTGTTTTTATAAGTAATCATTTATTGTGACACAGAAGTATGATTTGTGATTTACAGAATCACAGTGACGGCTCTTTGCTCGATGGACTTCAGCAGGTTTCCTCTAGACACACAGAACTGCTCTCTAGAGCTGGAGAGTTGTGAGTATAACAATCTAGTCTGTTAGCAATTTAAACACAATAAAAGAAATAACTAGTCTACACTCAAACCCTTTTTGAAAATTTCTCTATTCATCTGTACTTCTGTTTCAGAGATGTTGCAAAGTAAGTCAGCTGGTTTACAACCTATACTGCATGTAGAAAAAAGAATTGGGCCTTGATTTTAAAGGGACACTCCACTTTTTTATGCTTATTTTCCAGCTCCCCTAACTTTCTAACTATTTTCGGGCAGTGCGTAATATCGTTGCACCTCCTGCAGCCATGTTACGGCAGCAAAGTCGTTGATTATTACTCCAGAATGAGAGTATAGTTCCTAGCCGTATCTGCCTAGAAAATCGCAACTTTTAATTTTCGGTCGTTCTTAGTACACAATGTTACGAGAAGAGTCAATTTTTAAAGCTCCACTGTGTAAGATCTACTCCCATCTAGCGGTGAAAGTCTATATGACAAGCAACTGAATAATACTTTCTAGCCCCCCCCATTCGGAACGCGTTTTAACTCGTACGGTGGCCCGGCCGTGTCATGCCAAGGTTAACATGGCTTCCAGTAGCTACAAAGCAAAAGCAATGAGAAAAAAATTAACAATTTGCAATGTCCTTTGCCTGTGATCCATCAAAGCACACCGATTTATGTTTAACATGAAAAAAGTCTGATTGTCATGATATGTCCGCTTAAAATCACATACAAAAAGCAACCATGACGGGTTTAAATGGACGCGAATTAATATTATGTCAAAGTACAATGCTTATGTTTTAAGTAAACGTTACATGTCCGTGTATATGTAAGAGCTTTCTCTCATATTGGTGAAAAAAGATCACGCAACTTTCACACGCTTGTAAAATGAAACGAAAGACGCGCAGATCAGACGCTTTTATCAGAGTATTATGTCAGACATTATGTCAGAGTACAATGCTTATGTTTTAAGTAAACGTTACATGTCCGTGTATATGTAAGAGCTTTCTCTCATATTGGTGAAAAAAGATCGCGCAACTTTCACACGCTTGTAAAATGAAACGAAAGACGCGCAGATCAGACGCTTTTATCAGAGTATTATGTCAGACATTATGTCAGAGTCCAATGCTTATGTTTTAAGTAAACGTTACATGTCCGTGTATATGTAAGAGCTTTCTCTCATATTGGTGAAAAAAGATCACGCAACTTTCACACGCTTGTAAAATGAAACGAAAGACGCGCAGATCAGACGCTTTTATCAGAGTATTATGTCAGACATTATGTCAGAGTCCAATGCTTATGTTTTAAGTAAACGTTACATGTCCGTGTATATGTAAGAGCTTTCTCTCATATTGGTGAAAAAAGATCGCGCAACTTTCACACGCTTGTAAAATGAAACGAAAGACGCGCAGATCAGACGCTTTTATCAATGAAAGGCTAAAAATAGCGCTGTCACCGTGTGTTTGTGCTAGAGGTCAGAAAAGATGAAAAACATTTATCTCAGTACCTCAGATTACATAAATGGGCGGAGAGACGGCGTGTGTCTGTTCGGACACATTAAACCACATGCATGTTTACACTAACAAGTGTTATGCATAATCATGCTAAAGTTAGCCAAGGAACTATAAAACTTCAAGTTTACAACATGGACTGTATAGATGTAAACGAATATGCTGAATTACCTGTGGAGAATATAGAAAGTGCAACTTCAGTGTCCCTTGAGCCCCCTCTTGGAAAACTAACTCCAATAGTGACTTTGGTCTTGATGTTTTTCCTGTCGCGTTGTCGTTTAAAATCCCCGTTTCGCTTCCTTGGCGATTTGTTTTAATGTCCTCGAGAATATGTCTTCAACAGGCTTTCAAATCAAAGCATTAGATCGCAGGTTCATCACGGTGTGCGGTTGTTGTAAAATCCGAAGGATTCAGCTACGCAGGTCACAGGCTGGATACGATACGTCATCAAGCCTGGTTTATTTAAATCAACTGAGCATTACATTCGCAAGTAATACGCATATTACATCAATTTACAATTAACTAAAAATAATTGTCAGCTTTATAATTGTTAATATTCTGAAATAAGACTGTCTTGATGACGTATACCGCCTACACATGCAACCTCCAGAGGCTTCAGCTATCGGCCAGCATGAGTGTAGAGTGAAAGCGCGAAAGGCGGAGCTTGAATTTCAGGAATGTCCCTCGTCGGCGAATGTATTTCAAAGATGGAGGCACAACATGGATTCAGCCAGAGAGCGCTTCGACGGTATGCATTTTAAATAGCAGATTCTACACTTACGAGAATACTTTCATTAGTGGGTGGGAAGTAATTACACATGAATGAGCACATACTTTTGAAAGAAAACATGGGTTTTTGTTAAGAATTAACTCAATAAAGTACACAGTAGAGCTTTAAATAGGAAAAATATCGAAACTCTTTGGTTATTTTTGAGCGTGACGCTAATGGTCTAATCAGATTCAATGGATTATGCTAAGCTATGCTAAAAGTGGAAGCGCCAGACCCGAAGATCGACTGAATGGATTCCAAAATGGTATAAATCAAATGTTTAAGGAGTGTCCCTTTAAAGTGCAAGTTTGCATTTTGTAAGTAGCTTAGCTATAATGTAAAGCAGCTGAGTAAATATAAGGAGGATCTATGTTTTATATGAGGAGTTATGTATTATACATAACTATGTTTTCAGTGGTGTATAGACCGTACATGAATTCTACTATGCTTTTATTACCTGAGAATGAGGCATTTCTATCTACATACACCGCGGGTCCCCTTACATGGTAGTCGCCATTTGGCGACACCATGTTTCTACGGTAGCCCTAAACGGTCAAACTGCTCTACAGAGCATATTTTGTCACTACATCGCCTCAGACACGTTTGTCCTGTGGCAGCAAATGTAGCTTCTCTATGCGTTTTCGAAAGGAAGGGGTGGACTGAGCCGTTGGTTGCAATTCGCACTACAATACACTGCACATATATAGTTTATTTCCTCTTTCTTTCTTTCTTTATTCTTTACGCCATTCCTGCATCTATGGCTATATTCATGGGCAGAAGTTAATTCAGACACAGGTTGGGGGAGGGACATTTTGGCATGTCCATTTTGCATAACTCAGGGTTTCCCGCAGCACTTTTCAGTTCGGGCGGCCCACCTTAACAAGGTCGTCCAAAAAAAAAAATTTGCTGCACAAAAGGCCGTCAAGTGCATCTCGGAGAATAACGTGGACGCGTTCACACTGCGAGCGGGCACGCGCCACATGGCCGAAATGAGAGAAAGACATGGTCCGTCAATGTCTGGAGGATAACTAGCCTGTTGATAAAACATTTAATTCATTAATAATCTAGTATTTGTTCATTTTCTGTCATAGTTTCTTCAAAATTGAGTTTTATTTGAGTGTTTTAAATAAAAATATTTTCACCATGATGCGTAAGCCCCGCCCCTTTGATTGCCACGCCCCCAGCCCGCCCACCTGCACAACCCTACCACCTTAACTAACAATTTTTCTGCGGGAAACCCTGTAACTTGCATGTATTTGGCCTCTGGAAGGAAACCGGAGTACTTTATTTCCTCTTAAAGTATATGTGACATCCATTATACTAGCAAACAAACACACACACACACACTTTCACACACACACACACACACACACACACACACTTGAAAATAAAGGTGCAACAAACGATGCCATAGTAGAACCATTTTTGGTTCCCCAAAGAACCACTCAGTCAAAAGTTCTTAAAATAACAATTTCTTTCATACCTTTTTTATAGTTTAAGAAACCTTTTTCCACTATAAACAACCTTTTGGTTCTTTAGATGTTAGAGGTTTTTTATGCACTCTAAAAACTGCTGGATTGTTTTAACCCGGCAGTGTGTTCTGTCCAATAGTGACCCAGCCCTGGGTTAAAAACAACCCAGCATTTTTTAGAGTGTGGAGCCATACGGTCAAAAATGGCTCTTCTATGGCACTTTGTATCTGTAGCACCTTTCGTTTTAAGAGTGCATGCACTTGCATGGACTTCAGCTTCAGAGAGGAGATGATGGAGCTGCTTTTGGATGCTCTGTGTTCTTCTCTCTGAGGTGTGCTTTCCATGTATCTTCAAAGAGAGTTTGCTGTCTTTACCTCCCTTCCCTGTTTTATTTTGCTCTCTTGAAGATGCGTACAATGAGAATGACCTCATGCTCTATTGGAAGAATGGGAACGATTCATTAAGGACTGATGAGATTGCTCTCTCACAGTTTTTTATTGAAGAATTCCACCCTTCCTACGGGCTTGCCTTCTACAGCAGCACCGGTATGTGTGCACTACTTCCTTCTGTATACAGTTACAGTGCAATGGGCTGAGAAATCCCTTCATTCTACACAATTAAAAATAAAGGTGCTACAAAAGCTTCTTCATAGTATTGCCATAGAAGAACCATTTTTGGCCTCCAAAGAACCTTTTCATAATCTAAAGAATCTTTTTTTAATATGGAGAACCACAGAAATGAAGAAAAAAAAATGGTTATTCAATGGCATCATGTAGCAATTTTATTTTTAAGAGTGTACATTGATCAGTCTCTGATGGGTTATTAACAATTCTAGGTGTTTAGCAGATTTGCACGTGCATTTTGGCTCAGTTTTTGTTAAATAAGTAATGACACAGTGTTGCATGTTATCGTTCAGCCGAGGTTGCATTTACCTACTATAATTTAACACCTGCTATAGACCGGATTGTTTTTTTATGATGTTGTGATACGTGAAACCAACAATATAACAAAGGGTGTACTTAGTTTTTCACATGCCGGTAATTTAAGATCTGACAAATCTCTGTTTTTTCTCTCAGGCTGGTATAACAGGCTGTACATAAACTTCATCCTCAGGAGACACATTTTCTTCTTCATGCTCCAGACGTATTTTCCCACAATGCTTATGGTCATGCTCTCTTGGGTTTCTTTCTGGATTGACAGGAGAGCCGTACCTGCTCGCGTCTCTCTGGGTAAAACACTTTTAAGTGTATAAGGAATGAGACAGTAATGTGGACTTTTAGAAAGATTGTTTCTACAGTAGCCCGAAATGGACAAACTGCTCTAAAGATCGCGTTTTGTCAATACATTGTCTCAGACAATGATGTGTTTATCCTGTGGTAGCTACCGTAGCTTCACTATGCGTTTCGAAAGGGAGGGTGACTTTTGAAGCTGTCGGTTGCAATTCACAGTCTCACCACTAGATGCCGCTAAAAGTCCCACATTGCACCTTTAAAGAGACATTCCACTTTTTTTGAAAATATGCTAATTTTCCAGCTCCCCTAGAGTTAAACATTTGATTCTTAGCGTTTTGGAATTAAGCTTAGCTTAGAACAATCCATTGAATCTGATTAGACCATTAGCATCACGCTAAAAAAATAACCAAAGAGTTTCGATATTTTTCCTATTTAAAACTTGACTCTTCTGTAGTTACATTGTCTACTAAAACCGACGGAAAATTAAAAGTTGCGATTTTTTAGGCAGATACGGCTATATAACTATACTCTCATTTTGGCGTAATAATCAAGGACTTTGCTGCTGTAACATGGCTGCAGAAGGCACTGCCCGAAAATAGTCCCCTGCTATTGAAAGTAACCAAAGGGACTATTTCCTGGAGTGTGCATAATATCACGCCGTAGTATGCACACCAAAGCTTTTAAAGGCGGCTGAAAAAGCCATGAGGATGCCGAATGCCAGCTTTCTTCAGCTGAGTGCTTGCTTTGGTTGCTGTTCTGTTTTGTTTATCAGTTGTACGATGTGTGCTGGTTGGTTGTTGTGATATTTGTCCCACCCCACCTCCACTCTGATTTGATGGCTGTGTGAGAACTGACATTGACGAGCTAAGCTTTTCACCCAAAGTTGAATATTTTTCAACTCTCTGGCTTTCAGTGTGAAAAAAACACTAGCTGCTGGCTTTTTTAAAAACTGCTGAGCTTCCATTGGAAAAAAATTAAAACATACGTCGGCCGCAGGCGTAAAAGGTTTGGTGTGCACGCCCCCTTAAAGGCGCAAAAGAGGATGTTTTTCGCCGACTGAGAATCCAAAAACGGTTACTGAGTTTTTTAAATGAGCGCATGCGTAAAAACAGCCTCCCTCCTTCACAGCTCATTTCTAGGTAACGCCTTCCAAAACTCGTGCACGAATATTTGAACACGAGTGTTTGTTTACCACCCGCATATGTTGTGTCAGTGGATTCATTATGTGAAATGATATGATAATAAACACATAAGACGTTAAAACGTTAGACTAGTCGACGCTACTCCCATTTTAACTAGCATGTAGCAGACTGGTCACTGCCTTACAACTACAGTACAAGAACAACGTCAATGTACCTGAATAACAGTACAGAGAAGAATTTTTGCAAACTGCGCGTCTGTCTTGACACCTCTCTGTTCCTTCATTGCTCTCCAGCATTGAAATGTTTCTCCAATAACGACTTTGTTTACATTACGTTCTTCTGACAATTTTCTCCTATTCCCAGCGGCTTTTAAAAAGTCTTTCTTTTGCGTCCTCCTTCGGGGTTTTTCTCATCCATGGTGCAAATTCAAGGAGGAAAGCAGGATCGACAATGAAAACAAACCGAAACTTAAGACAGAGTTTCATGCGCTATGCGCATGCGTCGCCTGTGTAAAGTTACTGGAGCGCGCACGTCTCTCACAAGGATCGTAATGGCAGTGATTGACAAGCCAGAGGGCCAATCGCTGATGCGATGACCGCATGAGCAATTGGCTGATGTTTGTAAGGCCCTATCTTGTGCACAGATGACGTATATTAAAATTATTACTTTCAGTCTTTTATCATTTAGTAAAGACAGTTTCAAGTAATATTGCAAAAATGTATAAAACAAACATCCTCTTTTGCACCTTTAAGGTTTGTATGACAACTTTTAGCTCTTTTTTTTTAAATGTTAATTTAAGCAAAATGGTATGAATTTCTAAACAGAACTTATAATATAAAAATATGTCAATAGTTTAGGTGTGTTACTTGTTTGTAGGTTTAATTGTAACTTCTCTATTTTTAACGATCTCTAGGAACAGTGACTATTTTTAAAGAATGTAATTATATGACCGGAAAAAATAAACTCAAGGCCACCCTTTGTTGCTTCAGACATTGACGACAGAACACAAGTACTTGCTGTTATAAGACTATAGAGTTGAATCACATTTTTTAACAGAAGCCCCCCACGGTGTGCTTTCTTGAGAAAAACAAAACTTATTTGTTGCAATACACACTGTAAAGACATTTTGTTGTTTTAAAGAAACAAAAAAATTTGCTGCATGTACTAACATGACTTTGAAAAACATTTGTTTCAACCCATGCCTGGGTAACAAGTTCAAGCCTAACTGTGGGTTAAATTAACCTAGAAAATGTTTCTATTTAACCTAAACATGTTTAACTGTGTGAGCGCTTTTATTAGAAAATTATTACAATGAAAATTAATATTAATACGACCGAAACAACATTATTACAATGAGTGACGTAATTTTTAACGTATGTTTAAGTATGTTTGTAGTCTAAAATTTATTATTATCGGTATTGTTCGTTTGATCTGGCATTTACCTTCATGCACCCCAAAACAAAGTGTAAGACATCAGAGACAAACTTTGAACTATATAAACACTATTACAAATACATAGGAAAAGGGAAGGGGCAGAGAAGCTAGAACCTAACGTTACTCGTTGTTCTGCCCACTGATACTGAAACTGTTGATGTGAGAGATTAAACTTTCTGGAAACTTTTCAACTTCCTTAACATCCCACATCTGTTGAAACACTTTCTTATGAACTCTTGTTTTCCGTTCTTGAGCCTGTTTTGTTCTCATACTACAGGAATCACGACTGTGTTGACTATGTCTACAATAATAACAGGCGTCTCAGCATCTATGCCTCAGGTGTCTTATGTCAAAGCGGTGGACATTTACCTCTGGGCCAGCTTCCTCTTTGTTTTCCTGTCAGTCATCGAGTACGCTGCGGTAAACTACTTCACCACGGTGGAAGAGATGAAAAAGATGAAGAAAGGAAAGGTCAGGGTCATGCTGTGGGTTTATGGTCATTTCTTGAGGAGAACTGCTGACTTGCTAACCATACACATGACAAATGTCACCTCCGTTAACCAAGACTGAACATTAAGGCTATGTCGCCCCCTTACGGCTGTAGGGAGTCATTTTTACTAATTTTGTGTCTGCTTTAGTTGTCATTACAATAAAACTGTACATAATTTAGTATTAAAATATAACTACCCTACTGAAAAATAAAGCTAAGACCAGCATAAGCTTATGAGCTGGTTTTAGCTGGTCTCCCAGCTTGTTTTGAGCTGGTTTTGCTGGTCTAGCGAGCGGGTCTAGCTATGTTTTGGTCACTTTTTAAGCTGGTCTAACTGGTCAGGAAGACCAGCTGACCCACCAGCATTACCAAGATGGGAGGACCAGCTTAAACCAGCTACTACCAGCATAAGCTTATGAGCTGGTTTTAGCTGGTCTCCCAGCTTGTTTTGAGCTGGTTTTGCTGGTGTAGCGAGTGGGTCTAGCTATGTTTTGGTCACTTTTTAAGCTGGTCTAACTGGTCAGGAAGACCAGCTGACCCACCAGCATTACCAAGATGGGAGAACCAGCTTAAACCAGCTACTGCCACCTTAGCCTATGCTGGTCTTAGCTGTATTTTTCACTAGGGTTGTATTTTGGCAAACATGGTTACCATGGTAAACTGTGGTAAAAGACGCATGTCACTTTAATGACTTAAATTAAGTCAAGTAATAATCTATTTTTTTTACTTCTTGCAAAATGTAGATACATCTGTGTATCATCTGTATATCACAACCTAATGAAAAATCCAACCAATAACAGCATAAACTGGTAGCTGGTTTTAGCTGGTTTAAGGTGGCAGAAGCTGGTGTAAAAAGTGATCAAAACACAGCTAGACCAGCTTGCTACACCAGCAAAACCAACTAAATCCAAGCTGGGAGACCAGCTAAAACCAGCTAACCAGCTTATGCTGGTCTTAGCTGGATTTTTCAGTAGGGAATGCACTAGTTTTATTTACTTGTTTTTTGCTAAAGACAAATCTTTTAAAATAAAAAAGTTAAAAAATATCAAATATTGTTAAAAGGGCTGGAAAATATAGAAATCCCTACTGAAAAGACCAGCTAAAACCAGCCTTAGCTGGTTGGCTGTTTTAAGCTGGTAAAGCTGCTGTAGCAGGTTGGTTTTAAAAGGGTTTAGGCCACTATTTATCTGGTCAGTCTGGGAGACCAGCTGGACCACCAGCTTGACCAGACTGGAAGACCAACTTTGCCATGTTGGGAGAACCAGGTAAAACCAGCTACTTCCATCTTAAACCAGCAAAGACCAGCTTAGCCAAGCTTTCAGTTTGATCAAGCTGGTGGGTCAGCTGTTTTTTCCCTTTTATCCCATCTTAACCAGCTCAAACCAGGCTGGGAGACCAGCTAACGGCAGCTTACACTGATTTTGTTTTACTTTGAAATACGTACGATTATGCAAAACAAAACTGGGTTGTAAACTTTACATTATATTGCTTCAAGTAAAATGACTGATTCACTTTCTTTTACACAAGCTCCCAGTTTCCTACGACGCAACCCAGGCTATGGCATACGATGGCTGTTTTCATGATGATATCGATGTTTCACCTTTCCCTGAATTTCCGACCACACCCAGTACGACGCGCACAATCCCGCCCACAGCCTCCTCTACTGAGCCGCCGCCCACTGAGGGTACCAGACTCTGGAGGAGAAAACGTTCAGTCGGCAAAAACATCAAATTCATCATGAGCAACAGCTACATGATCGACTCGTACTCACGAATCCTTTTTCCAGTTGCATATCTTCTCTTCAACATCATATACTGGTGTATCTACTCCTGATTGGTTTTCCTGATCATTTATTGTAGACTAATAGGATATGTCTATTAACTACTAAACTTTGGGACTGTGACTATCAAACACTTAGGCTCGGGTAATAAGCACAAGTGACATCATGAAGTGAACAATGCTGATGTTCTGTCAGAGCGATTCATGAAACTGAAAAAAAGTGGATGTCATCATTCTTCTGAAGAGGTTGAATTCTTCATAGGATTTAAAGGAATGTCGTTGAAGGAAAGCATGAAGTACTTTTAGGATCAGACTTTGCTTGCCACTCTTCATGTGATGGTTATTACGTTATCCATACCATACATCTTTAGGTCAGTGAGCTGAAACTAAACTTACACCATAAAAGCAGAAAAACTGGCAATTTATACAGGATAACCAACCAATCACTTTCTTCCCATACATTTATGCATGTGTTTGTTAGTTTGCATAAAATACAAGATTTCAGTCAAAAAATAAATCTATTGAAATTGATCAGACAATCCACAACTTTTTCTTTTTTTATTTGTTACACTCATGATAAAAACTTTTAAAATATACAAAAATAAAATAAGACAACATGTTTAATTTGAGTATTCCAGACTCAATCATTTCATTTTATACACAGTAAGGTATGGTTACCGCCCTAAACCATGTGTTTTGGTGTCTTGTAGTTTCCTATATTAATAATATGTCTGTCAAAGTTTTTTGTTGCAGTGATAAGTGCCATATTTAAATCCGCAGATTAAAGTGCTTCATTCGGCGGTGGTTTCCTGGATAGCCAGGACTAGACCTTAGTTTAATTAGGAAATATAACTAGTTTTAACAAACATGCCTTAATAAAAACATTACTTGTGTGCATTTTGAGGCAAAATAACGGGCAGTGATGTATTTTAAGATATAACAGTTTTCAGTTTGGACAGCTCTTACGTCTAATCCCTGTCCGGGAAACCGCCCCTCGAAGTAATCATATAAATGCTTTTTGTTGAATATAGTACAACACACAATACTTTATGTAGAGGTAAAATGCAATATGCAACAGTGTCTTAATGTCAGACCATACTTCATTCACACTTTACACACATGCAGATACACCTGTGCAGGTAAGAGTGATTGTGGCTACTATCAGTATATTCAATATGATCTTTTCCTGAGGTGCTGGTTACTGATCTCGTTCAATACCACATCTGAGCGGTGCTCTTCAGACGCTGTTATTATCGTATCATCATATGGGTTACCTAGAGTTGTAGATACACAAACAGGTTAATGCAAATTTAAGAGAAATACATTTTTTTTACTTATTTATTAACTTCTTGTTTGAAATAAGAAACACTCATTGTTTTTACACCTTAAACCTACTTTCTGAATGAATATCATGGTGTTTTGATCATTTTATTTTTTTGGGTGGATCATGCTATCTGAACCGATTTGTGGGACACTTTAGAAGACTTTTTAAAGATCCCCAGAGTACGTATGTGATGTGTTAGCTCAAAATACCATATAGATAATTTATTATAGCAAATTAAAATTGCCACTTTATAAGTTTGAGCAAAAATGTGCCGTTTATGAGTTCTTTTAAATGCAAATGAGCTGACCTCTGCACTAAATGGCAGTGCAGATTAAGGGGCGGTATTATCCCATTCTGACATCACAAGGGTAGCCAGATTTCAATGACCTATTTTTCCACATGCTTGCAGAGAATGGTTTACTAAAACTAAGTTACTTGGTCGTTCTTTTACACATTTTCTTGGTTGATAGAAGCACTGTGGATCCAATTATAGCACTTAAACATGGAAAAATCAGATTTTCATAATATTATGTCCTTTTTAAGTGTCTGACTAATACCAAAGCAATGAATCAGGAAGCGAGAATGGGTTGTACCAGGCATGCCGCACAATGTCCTGACAAGTGAAGCCAAAACATTTTGATCGCCCCCTTGTGACTGGCTGCAGTATTTGTCATAATTCATGCGCTCTCCATGTAGAATAGACAAATAAAATGTGAATCAAAACTTAATAATCAAAATACAAATCAATTTGAACAAGTTTAGTTTTTCGATGCTTTTAAAAGGGGGAGTCCCACCTTGATTTGTGTGTCAATGATTGAGTTAAATGGGTGGGGCCTTTCTCAATCGGAAGGCTGTAGCCTCTGGAGGTCGCATTTGTAGGCTGCATATCTCATAATGACAGTCATATTTCACAATATTAACAATCATAAAGTTGACTATTAATCTTAGTTAATCGAAAATTGTTGTAATATGCTCATGACTTATGAATGTAATGCTCAGTTAACTCAAATAAGCCAGGTTTGATGACGTATGCAGCCTGCATATGCGACCTCTGAAAGCCGCAGCCTCCCAATTAAGAAACAGCCTTTGGCTTTGTTTTTTTTTTTACAATGGAATTCTATGGAGACACGTCGTCCATCTTTTTTACAGTCTAGCCCTGTGTCCCATTTCGAATACTATCAGTACTAAACAGAAGTCAAAATTAGATTAAGTATGTCCCATCTCTGTTAAAGTAATCAAATGTCCATACTTTCCCATAACCAAATCAGTACTTTTAGGGCATAGGCGAATTGGAATACAGGCTACGAGTATTTGGCATCACCTGCCTTATGGGAAATTCAGTTTATAAACATATAGTATGCAGTCAAAACACAGTGCTATGAAGCAAAGCCAGTTTAGCAGGTAAGACTATTACTCACCAATACCCATATGCGCATCAGCAACGCTGTCATTGTTTAGGAAAGACGAGCTGGAGTTGTTGGACTGGGCTGAGGAAGGTCTTTTCTTGGTAGTTTTTTTAATCTTCTGAGTTTGTGTGTGACTCCAATCTGCCGAGCACAATAAAGCAGTGTGGCGGTAAGTTTGGTTAACATATCACAAAAGCCAAGTCAGACACACATCCGCACGAACATACGAAGGCATCGTACCTGAATGTTCCGGTAGCCTTAGTTTTCCGCAACACAGGTATGTTCTCCATTGTCGTCTAACATTTTCTTTCATTGCACAGTGAAAGATAAAGATGAAAAGTCCTGCATGGGACAAATACATTGTAGTGTCAACATTCCATCAGCACAGGTTGCTAAAAATAAACCTGGACAAGCGATGATATCACCGATTCGACAAAGGAGCTCTGACGCTGTGAAGTGCGTAATGTGAAGTCACTAGTGAGAAAGCAACAATACAGATACTGTAGCTTCGCAAATGCGACAGAATAATCGAAAATTGTAAACATATCAGAAATGCTTGCAGCATAAGGCACAGCAAATTAAAAACATAATACGGTACATGAATTGTGGTTCTTTATCGTTTGCCTATTTTGAAAAGAATAAAACACTGTTTAGTAAAGAATACTCATTTGTAAAAAACATGAATAATGATGATGTTTTAATTTTAGGATGAATAATCCATTTAAGAATTGTACAGGGCATATGTGACCCCAGGGGAGCCACTGACAATTTTGGGGCCTAAGAAAGAATATGATATTGGGCTCTCCACCACACCCATGTTACTAATAATGAAAATGATCTTTGGGGGCCTCAATAGTGCACGGGCCCTTAGAATTGCCCTACCCCAGCCCCCCTTAGTGACGCCTGTGTGACCCCCTTTCTGTGAAAACCCATCTTAACTAATTGTTGTGATTTACAATTATCTGCATAATGTCAGAAAAAAATCTGTAAAAATACAACCTTGATATCTTTAATACTGACTGAATAAGTTTAAGGAAAACACCACTGTTAATCAATATTTTACTTTGTTCTTACCTCAACTTAACAAATTAATACATACCTATTTTTTTTCAATGCGTGCACTTCATCTTTGCACTGCGCGTTGTGAATGTGTTAGCATTTAGCCTAGCCGCATTAATTCCTTAGGATCCAAACAAGGATGAATTTAGAAGCCACCAAACTGCACCAGAGGTCGAAGTGCTGCTAGCTAAATGCTCTTTCGCAATATAATATAGTTCTCATTTTTATCCACTTCGCCGTGTTTTATTTTGTGCCACCATACTTACTCGTGTAACTACTCATGTAACAGTCTTTAAATAGGGAAAACATGGAAGTGTTTGGTGGCTTCTATATTCATCCCTGTTTGGATCCTAAGGAATGAATGGGGCTAGGCTAAATGCTAACACATTCACGACGCGCTGTGCAAAGATGAAGTGCACACATTCAAAAAAAATAGGTATGTATTAATTTTTTTAAGTTGAGGTAAGAACATAGTAAAATATTGAAAAACGGTGGTGTTTTCCTTTAAAATAAAACATAATGCAATTAAATTATGAGATCTTTGGAACCTACCTTGAAATGTGTTGAAAATGGCAAACAGATACATAAAGGCAAGGTTAACTGGGCCCCAAGCGAAGAAAGCAAAGCCCCAGGCGATGCCCAGAAGCACAGTGAGTCCGGCTACACTGCGCAATTCCTGCCAGGAACTGCGGTTCTGCACGTTTTGAGGATTCTGTCTCTTTATGCGACACAACTGGACCAACACCACAATAAACATGGTGAAGTTTAGCAGGAAGACAATGCAGAAGTATACGACCACAGCAACATAGAAAACAATGTCGTTGGTGATCCAGCAACTGTAGGGGTGAAAAAACATTGAATGAAATACAGCAATCAAAAATCTGTTTAATAATGATACAATGATGTAACTTTTTTATAAATATAAATTATTACTTACAAATAATCTGTGGTGCCATCTAAAAATTTTGCATATGACACCAAGCCATAGTTATTGCCGATGTGGTTAGTAGCAATGACGATTATGACTACAATAAGCGGAATGCCTTTAAAAGAAATCATATAAAACCATATAAATTTCCCAAACTCGAATCGAAACTCAAAATATACAGCAATTCATTTACTTACCCCATCCAACAAATCCTATCTTGAGCATAAAGCGAGAGACATAGGTGTTGAACACTTTAACAATGGCCAGATACATGTGTACCGCCTCCATGGCCATCCAGGTGAAGGATGCTAGAAGGAAGTAGTGCAGAAAGAAAGCGGTGGAGATGCAAAGGCCATTAACATCCTGGTACTGAGCCAGCCACGGGTCTATTAGGAACACCAGGTTCAGCAGCAGCAGGGCCAAACACAGGTGAATAAGGATTTTAGATGGGATATCTTTGCGGAGCTTTCTGTACAGAGATAAAACAAGAAAGAAATATTGTGATTGTGAAAAAATGTAGCCAGTAAAGTACAAATAATTGGTTAGAAGGATCCATACTCGAACGCCAGATATGTGAGCAGGGTGATTGACAGGAAAATAGACGAAATGCCACAGCCGATATAGGTTATGTATGTCAGGATTGTGTTTTGTTCCGGACTTAAAGTAGTGTTGGAAATGTCCTGTTGTGCAAGATTAAAACAGACATTTCAATTATAACATCCCAAAGAATATTGTCAGATAAACATGAAAACGTCAGGTGTGGTAAAAGCTCAGCAACTCACAAGCAGAATACCAAAGCTGGTGAGATGGTTACAGCTGCACTGTGTTTCAAGAGCAGATGAGTTAACCGTATGGCACCCATCAGACTTCCAGCCGCCCGCACCACCTGCGATCAGAACGACTAGGTTTTAAATATAAACCAGTAAACCAAACTTAAAGTATGTTGGTATAAAGAACTTTACAATACAATTTACCATTTAAGCCCAAGTCCCAGAATACACATTTCACAGATATTGTGACATTTTGTTTCTGTAAAAAAATTAGACGAAATAACAAAATTGAAATTATGTAGATGCACAATATTGCATACTGTGTTTCATTCGTTCTTAGTGATAAAGTAGTGAATTACTTTTGTTTTAGGTAGTATGCTCGGGTTCTGTGTATTTTTAAATGTTATCGTCACATTCTTCGGTAAATTGTAGATGCTCAGATTACTAACGCTGGTACTGAGAATCCCACTGATCAGTTTTTGGTTAAGTACATCAAGTCCCTTATCCTACAAAAAAAGTAAAAAACAGCTATTAATATTATTAACATTACATGAAGTATTCAAAATACAGCTTCTCAACAGAAATCAAACAAAAATGATAAGCTAAATAATAATTGATCTATCAAGGTTCAGACCTGGAAGAAGGTGTCCTTTTGGTAGAAGTTAAACTGCACTCTGGATGCGAGCTGCTGGTCCTGTGGGCTGAGGTTCTGTGTCAGGGATGCTGGGAGAGTGATTGAACCCAGAGAGGGGGACTGATTCTGATCCACAACATCTTTATTGGAGTTACTACGGATCTAAAGTTTCAAACATGACATCACTAATTCTGGTACAGTGCTGTAATGAACCACAAACCGTGTACAGTATGTACAGTAGTGGCCCAACAAAACCTGGTGTAGTGAAATCATTAATAAAGCTTGAACTATAGTACTAATATTGCAGTAATTTAAAGAGATAGTTCACCCAAAAATAAAAAATCTTTTTCTCAACCTCATGTTGTTCTAAACCTGTATGAATTTCTTTTTTCGGATGAACACAAAAGAAGATATAAAAAAAAAAATGATGGTTACCTGATTGTAACCATTGAACCCCATAGTAGGAAAACAAATATTATGGTAAATGATGGTAAGCACACAGTTGACGGTACCCATTGAATTCTACCGTATTTGTTTTTCCTACTATGGAAGTCAAGGGTAACAATCAGCTGTGTGCTCACCATCATTAATTTAAAATATATTTTTTGTGTTCACCAGAAAAAAGAAATTTTACCATTTGAGAATCCAAGCTGATCTTCGGGTCTGTCGCTACCACTTTTAGCATAGCTTAGCACAATCCATTGAATTATAGACCATTAGCATCGTGCAAAAAAAAATAACCAAAGAGTTTTGATATTTTTCCTATTTAAAACTTGACTCTTCTGTAGTTACATTATGTACTAAGACAGACGGAAAATTCAAGTTGCAATTTTCAAGGCCGATATGTCTAGGAACTATACTCTCATTCTGGCATAATATTCAAGGACTTTGCTGCCGTAACATGGCTGCAGGAGGTGCTATTATATTACGCAGTGCCCATAAATAGTACCCTGCTATTAAAAGTTACCAAGGGGACTATATTCAGGCGCTGCGTAAATATAATTGTGCCTCCCTGCATTTAGCGTGATGCTAACTGTCTAATCAGATTCAATAGATTGTGCTAAGCTATGCTAAAAGTGTTTCCGCCAGACCCGGAGATCAGCTGAATGGATTCCAAAACAGTAAAAATCAAATGTTTAACTCTAGGGGAGCTGGAAAATGAGCATATGATGAGCAAAATGAGCAATGAGCAACACAGATATGAAGCAATGAACATGAGAAATATATGTTCCATTATAGCAGTGGTGGCCGTTGACTTCTTTTTTCGAGGACGCTACATGCAAAGTTCCTCACAACATGTATGTAGCCCTTCATGTGTGTGGTTCTTTTTTTCAAAATATGTGTTCTGCGCATCGAGAGATCCTATGTGCATCACGTGTCTTGTCAAAATAAGTGCCTGCTGCAGACGCGTATCAAGAGTTTATGATAAAAGAGACGCTCGCGTTTGCCAGATGCTCGCATAATCTCATGCGTAATCAAAATTGACTGTGAAGGGAGTGTCTTGCGTGTATTTTGTGAACGCGTTTTTATCGTAAACGGTTTTGACGCGTGTGCAGCAGGAACTTATTTTGACAAAACACGTGATGCACATGGTTCACATGATGCAACAAACACATATTTTGAAAACGCAAGCAAAACACATTGCACTCCGAACACTTATTTTGAATTTGCGCCCCTCGGATGAGCAGTCTCGAGCCGCCACTTCATTATAGTCTGTACGATGAATGAGATGTTACCTGCAGGTTGGAGGAGTCACTTATGGAGAAGGACGTCATCTCAAAATTGGTCCCATTGACTTTTTTCACAGCCAGAGCCAGCGATGATGTAATTAATTTCTCACTCTCTCCTGATAGAACCAGTTTAAGACCCACTGTGTCCACAAGCCCATTGGCCCTTGTAATCAGATGTATACACTTAATATGTATTACTGTATGCTAATAGTTAGGTTAAACTTAGTCAGTAAAGGATTTAACAATGCTAAAAGGGATAGTTCACCCAAAAATGAAAATTCTGTCATATTTACTCACTCTAATGTTGTTACAAACCTGTATACATTTCTCTAATGAACACAACGAAAAATATTTTGAGGAATGTTTGTAACCAAACTGATCAAAAGCCCCATTGACTTCCATAGTAGGAAAAAAACAATACTATGGAGGTAAATAAAGCTTCTGATCGAAACCTTACTCAAATTCACCTCAAATTCTAAATCTAATATGAAAAAAAATATTTTTGCATGTGATTTCTTAGCCTTACAATCTAATATGCAGGAACAAGATCACAAAATAACTACAAAACTGGTCACGGATCTGCCTTTCCGAAGGGATCTTTTCTGCTCACCTCTTGGAGAAGTTAAACATTACATCTGCAGGAACATCGAGCAGGTTGTTCACAACACCGACTGACTTGTTTCCCAGATCAATACTGACATTGGGTCCAGAGAGGAGCAACTCCAGCTGAGATATGATCAAGTCCACTTGGTTGGAGTTTAAAGATGAAGCATTTGCAGTCATCTTCAACAGTCCATCCACATCTATTTCTGATGTGTTTGTAGAAACGAAATCAAGAGAAGACGGGAAGAGAAACATTATATGTGGGGCCATTGCTAAAATGATTTTAAAATAAATGCTTTTGTGTTTTTTGTTAGCTGCAATAATAATAAAGTGTTATAAATGTAAGAAGATCTCATTAAACCTCTCACAAACATGCCTTTCGCCACAAAATAAAAAGGCATATAGAAAAAACAGTTGATTTTAGGATTATTGTATCTCGAGTGCAACATACCTGTGGTTTGGAAGGTACAGCTGTCCTTCAGAAGTAAAGCTCCACTTGAGCTGCGAAAACAATAAATATAAAGTATTAGGAGAAATAAAAAATGTGCATACTTTATGGCTTTGCTATTTTACATCACGTATGGTACATTATGTGTGCAAATCCATTGAGATACAAGGGCAGATCTACTAACCAGTTAACAAGAGACTTTGAATTGTTGCTGCTGCAGAACTCATTAAAGCTGGTTGAACTTTTCATCAAAGTAATATTTTGTCCCATAGGATCATTACCGCTCCAAGAGCACATAGCTGAACATCAATATAACCATGCCATTAGATAAAGAACAACATATACATAAGCATAAACATAACGTAACATTACATATGTATAAGATTTTATGACACCTACCTACTCTGGTCACATCAGTGATGTTTATGTAGGCATTCTGCTGTTTAATGAGGGCTTCTATACTGATCTTAAAACTACACGCATCAGTCAAGTTTGTTTGTAGTTTCACTATAACAGTACAACTCTGTAACCTGGAGAGAAAAGGGAAGGTCATGAAATAACCAGCTACTTTTACACGGTTAACCAGTGATGCTGCATGAGACTAACTTACGTTTCACCTGAACACCCAGCCACTCTGAAATCCTGCAGGCATCAAAATAACAAAAAGTAAGGAGATTGGACCAACACAATCACTCGAAAAATATCTAAATATAATTAAGGTGTCTTACCGAATATATATTTACAAAATTTAGTAAAACTTTACACTCAGATCTAAAATGCAGAAGAGAAAAGGAAAGCGTCAACATTTGCAGAAACACAGTTATGTAATGATGTATTATAATGATTTGAATATAATGATGAAAAACGTACTTTTTGTTGCATGATGCGTCAAACAATTTATGAAGCTGCAAAAAAACAAATGCAATAAAAGGTTTACCAGTACTACAACTTACATGTAATTCAGATTATGATCACACTGTACTTCTAGATATGTTACTTACATAGGACGTCAATTCCAATGCGTTCATGCTCACGTTTTCCAGAGTTACACTGTAATAGGCCTCTAAAGAAGAGAAAGTAAGAAAAACTGACCTCATAATTTATCCTTTAAGTGCCTTATAGTCAAACCATTTATATTGTACTTCTGCTGCTCTTTACATTGTAGGTTTGTCTTACCTGAACTATTGCAGTTTGATGTACAACTACAAGGTGGTTCGGTTGTTGCTTTAGGAGAAACAAAATAAAATAAATTTCATTGACCATATGAGTTATTAACACTATAATGATATTGCACACTTCACTTTATGACTGAGCATCTGGGACACTCCACTTTTTTTGAAAATATGCAAATTTTTCAGCTCCCCTAGAGTTAAACATTTGATTTTTACAGTTTTGGAATCCATTCAGCTGATCTCCGGGTCTGGCAGTACCACTTTTAGCATAGCTTAGCATAATCCATTGAATCTGATTAGACCATTAATATCACGCTAAAAAATAAACAAAAAGTTTTGATATTTTTCCTATTTAAAACTTGACTCTTCTGTAGTTACACCGTGTAATAAGACAGAAAAAAAAGAGAATTTTTTTAGGCAGATATAGCTAGGAACTATACTCTAAAGGGGGTCGCACACCGGCAGCGCAGCTCAGCACAGCTCAGCGCTGCGCAGGGCCGCGCCATTCTAAAAAACTTGAACACATTGCTTTCTATGAGTATACGCACACCATCATATTAATTGTTAATCATATTAAAGCAACACCAAAGAGTTTTTTTACCTTAAAATAACGTTTCCAAAAAAGTTTCAGTGGTTCATCCACTCAAAACAGGGTGAATGGCACTTTCACATTCGCTTTGCAGCCCTCTATCGGCCAAAACCGCACTAAAGAAGTTTCCAACCGTCGGGTAGTGGTCCTGTAGTTCGAGTGAAAACTACAAAAACTTGCTTTACGGCAGACCTACAGTCCAATCAGAGCCAGCTATGCTGCAGTATTTACAACAGTGGTAATGAACAATTACGCTTCTAACCTGTAGGGGGAGCAAAGAGCAATAAGTCTTTAGTGTTGCTTTAACAATTAACATTGGCTGCAAATGTATATTTTGCATTTTGAAGTAGAAGCTATCTGAAGAAGCTTGCGCTATTTAATATGCACTTCCGGTTTACGATATCTCCGAGTTGTCCTAGATGTGACTCGACGCGACGCTGAGCTGCCTTAATTCTGGCGTTATAATCAAGGACTTTCCTGGACATGGTTGCAGCAGGCGTACTGATATTACGCGCTGCCTGAAAATAGTCCCCTTGGTTACTTTCAATAGCAGGGGACTATTTTTAGGTGCTGCGTAATATCATTGGTCATTTTTTAAACGCGATGCTAATGGTCTAATCAGATGGATTGTAAGCTATGCTAAAAGTGGTACCGCTAGACCCGGAGATCAGCTAAAAATCAAATGTTTAACTCTACGGGGAGCTGGAAAATCAGCATATTTTAAGTGTCCCTTTAAATCTGAGAGGTCTAATGTATATATAATGTGCATTACATTTTTCTAAATAAAGGATGAGTAAAAACTTACGTGGACTTAAAGTACAGTTCTTCTGAATTTCTGACTGATTGCATATCTGATATACACTTGAAGTGTTTGGATTTAAACACACACCTTTCAAAAAAAGGATAAAACATAAAACCCCACTGACATCTTTATCACAAGTTGACTTTTTAAAAAGGTCATAATATACAAGGTACAAGGTACAGATATATGTTTACATTTGGTACCAATATGTAACTTTGAGGTACTAATATGCGCTCTTTGATAGCAATATGTATCTCTGAGGTACTATTATGCACTTTTTAAATACAAACGTGTACTTTTTGAAAATGTACAGTGCAAATAACAGCTAGAAATAAAAAAAATTCTGGCAGTCTACCACTGCAATTTGATGAATACAACATAACCCACAAGATAGAAAATACATGCAAGCTTAACGTAAGTTGGGCTTGTTGTTTTATTGGCTGAAATATCTATACAAAGATTTCAAGAAAAGAATAAGAGGAGAAATAACAGATGTCCACTCACCCACCCCCTCTATATCTCCCACAACATTGACATTAAATGAGTTGCTGGTCGCCAAAACAACTTGTCTAATGCAGCATACATTGGCAGGTACACGCAGCTCTAGAAGAACCTCACATGTCCTATGAGAACACACCACAAGGATAATGTTAAGTGGGCAGTTATATTATTCAACAAACAGGTTTAAAAGTAAGGAAAATTTGACACTGACTTTGACACTGACACTGTCTCATCACATGAGACATCTGTGTTCTGAAAATATAAAATACAAACAAATGTTTAATTTATTAAGTAAAACTGTGATAAAATCAATTTGTGTTGCTTTTAAAGACAACTGTACTTACTTTTAGCATACTGAGTTGGTTTCCAGTTGTACTGCAGAATAGACAGAATAGGTTTTTAAAGCACAGCAACCCTTTCTGTGTTTTGTATAATATGGTTAAAACAGTCCTGTCTTTACAAATTACATTATCAGTTTAACAATTTGAGTAAAAAGGTAAATTTACAATTTAAATTCATTTAAATGAGTATTGTTATATTCTATTTTTATAATAGCAGCATGCCTTTAAAGTTCCAAAGAAATCAAACCTCACAATTCTTATTTTTTTAATGTAATACTGCAGTGTTTATTATAAGCAATTTATCCCTGTAAATAAATATTTATGTGCCCTCATAAACTTCAATCAAAATTCTCTGATGACGTCAGCTAGACTGTTTGGATGGGAGCATTCGATAACTCCACCCCCTCCAACTATCAGTCTGATGCCAGTTCCATTACTGAATGAAACTCCTATTTTTCTATATCCAATCAAGGCATAGTGGAAAACACAAGCCACACCCACTATTTTCCTAACGTGATTTTCTGTATCACTCTGAAATACGTCACAACACGGAAGTAAAGTCGATTGCGACTTCCGGTTCACAGGGACTTTAAGTACAGACTCTAAAAGTAATCTAGAAATCTTCTGAAAACTTTGTGTTTTTTCCAGCCTGATCTCACAAGAATTCATATGTATTTTACGAGTTGGCTAATTCGCATGAATTTGTATGAAGCGAATCATACAAAAATGTACGATTAATATTTAAAAAAAAACAATAGTGAAACCCCACCTCTAACACCAACGTCATGATGCAAAAGCAAATCATGCTAAAATTTATAAATGTGGTCTTATAAATGAATACGAATTAGCCACTTTGTAAAACACATACGTATTGCAATGATATTTCGTTGTTATTTACAGATATAGATGAAAAATCCCACATAGTCAACATGGTCTTGGATATTTAGGCCTGTCTGTGTACATTTGTGAAAAACAATAGTCTCAGTCATACCTTGCGTTGCTGTAGAAAGTAACATTTTCGACACATTTGTCTAGGTTGTTTAGCTGAAAGTCAAATTGCAAATAATTGATCAATACTATGCATACATATCGCTTGGTAGCATTAGTAGGAAGTATTACAGACAGACATTTGTAAAGAAAATATAGGAAAAAATTCTTAATATAAATTTACCCAAACAATCGTAATATAATTCCTGAACTTACCCATTCTGTGACATTATCCACATTTAGGGTTCGATCTGTCGTGTATATGAGCATCCAGTAAAACTCTATCGTACAAAAACCACAAGTCAGTTTTATATTACTTGAATGTTACAGATAATAAGCCACGTTTAATTTTTAATACTTACTTTGATTACAGCTTACAGAAAAGTTACAGGGTACGGGTGCTAAAATAAAAATAAATGAATTATATAAAATAGCAAAGCATTTTATGGTATTTTTGGTACACACTGAAATGGAGAAAACTGTCTTTATATATCTTACTGGTTGTTAATGCTGGTGTTGTGTTTGTTGGTGGCGTAACAGTTGCTGTTGTATTTGGTGCAGTTGCATTTGGTGCAGTTGTTGTCGTATTTGGTGCAGTTGCATTTGGTGAAGTTGCATTTGGTGCTGTTGCATTTGGTGCTGTTGCATTTGGTGCAGTTGTTGTCGTATTTGGTGCAGTTGCATTTGGTGAAGTTGCATTTGGTGCTGTTGCATTTGGTGCTGTTGCATTTGGTGCAGTTGTTGTCGTATTTGGTGCAGTTGCATTTGGTGAAGTTGCATTTGGTGCTGTTGCATTTGGGGCAGTTGCATTTGGGGCAGTTGCATTTGGGGCAGTTGCATTTGGTGCAGTTGCATTTGGTGCAGTTGCATTATGTGCAGTTGCATTTGTTGTAGTTGCATTTGTTGCAGTTGTTGTTGTTGCTGCATTTGTTATTGTTGTTGCTGCAATTGTTGTTGTTGTTGCTGCTACAGTTGTTGTTGTTGTTGTTGTTGTTGTTGCTGCTGCTGTTGTTGCTACAGTTGTTGTTGTTGTTGCTGCTGCTGCTGCAGTTGTTGCAATTGTTGTTGTTGCTGCTACAGTTGTTGTTGTTGTTGTTGCTGCTGCTGTTGTTGCTACAGTTGTTGTTGTTGTTGCTGCTGCTGCTGCAGTTGTTGCAATTGTTGTTGTTGCTGCTACAGTTGTTGGTGCTCTTGTAGTTGTTGTTGCTGCTACAGTTGTTGGCATTGACAAATTGTTAAATGATGTATTGTTGAAAAATGTACAACATAATTCTGATCCATGCTTGTATAATTATGTAAATGTTTATTGTGTCGTGTTTGTCTTTTTTTAACGTGAAGAAAAACGACTTTCTTTTATCATTTAATGTTTTAACTTGGTCATTCCCAATGCAACCTTTTTTCATACGTCATGTCTGTCTTGGTCTCTTTATCGCTGTCTGGCGAGTTTACTGATTCATCAATAACTTAAAAAATAGCTTTTTGTTTTGTGCCTGACTAAAACATGTTGTCTGAAGCATATTTGTATGGTTAGTTACGATTATTGTGTTTCAAGGTAATTGTGGACATTCACTCCTACTAAAGGAACACTGTATACTAAATCACTTCAGATATCCACTTCATTCCCACAAATATGCATGAAAAACAAAACAGATGGAGTAGGGAAGTATGTTTATACACTGTGGGATCCCAAAGTTATGTTAAAATCTAATTTACACCTGGAAATAAACTGAAAAATTTAAAATTATAAGAATTTGAAACAGAGAAATATTGTAGTGATCTACAATATATAAGGTATTTTTACATTGACCCCCTTTATGTCACTAGACCCATTATTAACATAAGTTACTCCATGGGACTTATGATCATCTCAGATCGTTTAAGGAAAACATAGAGCATCAGATTTTGCGCAAGCCATGATAATCCATGATAATGTGTGCTGGTCAAAAAATACTAAGATATTTAGCACGTGTTCTAATTTTGTATTATATAAAAGCATTTTCACTATAGTTTCAGACTTTTGAATCTCGCTGTATTGCAGTATACAGGTTATTAGGAACTAGGAAGATTACAGAAGCTATTGTTTAATGTTACTACATGTGCAAATAAACTTTGATCTTCATAATCTACATTCGTTCGATCTAACCTCACATTCAGAACAATAGTTGAGCAAACATGACAGACAGTTGCACAATATACCATTAACAGGTGTGTCAAATACAGTGAAAGCTGTGTCAGACCTCACCTGAAAAGCACTGCAGGAACAGGATCAGAACAAACACATAATCCAGAGATCTCCAGTGTCCAAAGTTCTGTCTGCCCATGGTTGCCATCCTTCTGAAACAAATCAAGAAAAAAAAACTTATTGAAAATACGAAAACAGTAGTGAGGATATAGAAGTGTCATAAATGTAGCTACAGTCATGATGTCACTCTCCTATAAAAGGTGGGAACACAATTTATTTTATATTTTTATTACTATTTTAATGTGGCTAGATGGTTAATATTTTTTTTAAAAGAGGCAGCAGTTCAGCGATGTTCACAAAATATTACTTAATACTCTATGACTGAAAGCATTATACAGTTTTTGCTGAAAATCCATCACAAAATATCTTAAACCAGCTTGTTTGTTAGTCTGATTTAAGTTGGGTTTTAGTTTAGTGTAAGAACATCAGCCAACCAGGATGGAAAACCAGCTAGACCAGCTAAGCACTAGCTTGGCCAAACCAGAAAACTGACTAGTTACAGTAAGACCAGCAAACCATGGTAGGCTGGTTTAAGATGGGTTTTTGCAGCAAAGATATTGTACACTTTTATACTTATGTACAATACAGAAAAGTAAGTGTTATCAGTTATTATTAGACAGTAGAAAAAATTATACTGGGGAATTGCTAACTTGTAGTAGTTACTAACCATATGTGGCACATTTTTTCCCTTTTACGGTGTTCCTCATTACTGTTTTTAATGAAAATAATACACTACCATTCCAATTTTCTGAAACACTTGACTAAAATGCTTCCTGTGATCTTATTGTTTTTTATTTAAAAATGTACAAAGCTTTTGTTCACAAAAATATATTTGTGCCAACTAAATTTTTTTATTAAAAAACAAAAATTTAATTTAAAAAGTTTTTAAAATTGATAATGGACCAAATAATGAAGAGTGTGATATACAATATTGCTAATTTGTGATATACAATATTGCAAGTGTGATATACAATATTGCTAATTCTTGGCACAGAATTGCAATTCTTGGCATCATAGCACATTATTTAATTTTTTTAGTCACAATCCTGGTCACAATTGTTTGAATTTTATGTATAAATTTTTGTCAAAGTGTGTCAAATCTAACGTATTTTCTAAATTTGCATTTGCTATATTCAGATTGTATCTGCTGTATTATCTGGTGAACTAGTTTGGTATGATACAACTAAAATATCAGTGCTATACAACTAATATTACTAGAAAATGTTCACAATAAATTGTATAAAACTGTATATAGTTTATAACTGTAAAATTTACTACTATTTTACCATGAATACATAAAACATACAGTCTGTAATACAGTATTACATCGTATCCAGTCAGACACTCTCATTTCCAAGCAGCGAAGCTAACATTTACAAACACAATTCACATTAAAAAAAGGAACACAATGACTTAATTTTTACTATTTTACTTAGAGTAAACTAGTTGTAGTTCATTTAAACTCAAATACCTTGATGACGAGTAGAGTTGTCTAGACAGACGGTTGTGTTTCACATCTTCACTCATACAGACGCGCCGAATCGACGTATACAATATCTCCACTTATTATAAGACAACCTGTGACTCAATCTGCTTTTCCACAGAATTTTTTTTAAAAAATAAAAACGATAAAATAGAAAAAGCTTCTTAGTATTTTTCTAAAGCGATGTTGTTTTGACGTCTTAACAAATCACTTGAATACTGGAATTCGGCATTGGCGCTATCATTGAGTTATGTGCGCCGCCCACTTTATCCCAAAACTCCAACACACCCAACACCTTCAGAAACACAGGCAGCCTTCATACTTCAACTGCTTACTAAAGTTTTAGTAAACCAACTAGGGGGAATTCAGGTTGATATAGACACAATATTTTGAAGCTGTCAATACATTCATTCTTTACAGAATGGTATTGTGGTTTAAATTTAGGACCATGGAAAAGGTTGAGAAAGGGACATGTAATGATTGGTTCTATTACAACATAAACTATCTTTTTTTGTGAAACATCTTGTTGTGGTTTCATAACTTTTGTAAATATGCTCCATTGACAAACAGGTAAATCTGCTTTTCACACAGAGCTTTTATTTCTTTGGAATGTATGCAGACGTTTTTACGTCAGCTTATGTTGTCCCACCCATACTGCATCATAATTGCGAACTTGTACACCTGTTTTTTCAAGAACTAGGCAGGTGGGGTTTGCATCAACTTTGCTTTCTCGTGCTTTGTTATACTGTTTGGGCATTCTGTCTCCACGGGAACAAGCTTTAAACCCATTTTGTTTCAATTTTAACAATACATTATTCTTTAATTCTTCATTGTAATTTACATGCTCCTAATTCCAAATCCTCAGTTGATCTGTTGGAAGGGGAACACTCCCTTCTTGCTTAGCACTGCAATCCTAAAAAATAAGTGTAAAAATTAGAACATTGGAACCAATTCCTTACCAGTTTCCTCATGTGTTCCTGGATATGATGTTTGCTCTACAAATAGGAGAAGAAATGTGATTAATCTGTTTGTATAGTCAGACAAGCTTGCAAAGCAGCTATGTATATTGTAACCCACGCATGACAAAACTATTGTATAGAAAACCTGATTTATTGGCTAGTGGAAAGTGAAAATTTACAGATAAAGTTACCTTTTATTGCCAGTTATTATCTGTTTCAACACTGAGGACAACTTTCAGTCATTGTGCACCAGTTTTGCGCATGACTGCGCAAACACGGCGCATTCTTCACTTCCTTAAATCATCTTTTCTCTAAAGCGGAAGCTGCAGGTCTGAGCGCTGAGAGCGATTTTCGTAGCTTAAAATATACAACCAGAAAACAAAATTTAACAAGTTATGCATAATATAAAAGCTGAAAATGCATACTACTTTTAAAAACTGGAGACAGAAGTTTGCCGATTTCGTACCGGATGTAGAGTTAACATGTGGGATAGTTGTTGTGATCGCGTTGTCATGCATCCTCAGTGTCCTAACAAATTTTTTAGATATTTCGGAACATTTTTTCAGTTTGGAGTCTAGTGCTATCCTCAAGGGCCATGGTAAGCGGTTTTTACAAATTGTAGGTCACAAACAAACACAGTGGTGTGTCCCTTAACTTCCTTTGTCGTTTAATGAGGGTTCAGATTAAATTTTGCTGTTTGACATAAATATTATATAAATATATTTTTTTATGAAAAATGAATTTTTAGGAATGCATTTTTAAAAATATTAAAGTCTAACAAAAAACCCGCCAGGAAGGTTTTGGAAAGCTATTATTAATTATGTCATTGCACAATAAAGGTAGCTCAACGATGTGGGCGGGGCTTCAATGATGACGTTTTAAACACCTTCACGCATCCTGTTTGCTTTGTTCTGTTTGTTGTGTATTATGTGTCTTACTTTAATAATTGTTGTGTAACTTGGACTTTATTTTATCCCCTCTCTCCACAGTCTACAAACTCTTCACCTATTGTCTGTATCCCAAGAATATGACCAATTTGTTCTTAAATGCCATAGTGATGGTGTATCCCTGTATTGGCCTGGAAAAAGGAACTGGAACCATCAGATTCCTTTATCTGTCACTGCTGCTGCCATCCATCTGTGGACTGCTACACGTTATGCTGGAGTTGCTGCTGTTCTCCTCGTCCAATAGGAGCACAGTAAATGGACTCATCCCACTGGCCCTGTCAGTTTTGGGCATGGTGACGATCAATTCTGCTATGCGGAAGGCATATTTTATGGGCATTAATGTGCCCACTGCATCTCTGCCCTGGATTTTTTTAATAGTTGTAACTGTTGCCTTCCCAAACACAGTCTTCCTTTGTAATGTTCTGGCCATCATCACAGGAATAATATGTATCCTTATATCATCATTTAAGTCGTGGGCTTTAGAATATATAAGCTAAACTTATATAGACTAGCTTTTAAGGCATTTAATGCTTTCTACATAAAATCATCCTACATAATGTAGAACATTTTGTGAATAATAATCTTTAATATTAACTGAGTACGGTCATGTCAAAGATCTAAATCAATGTTTAGGAAGCCATGACTATGACTACTTTGATGCCACTAATCTCACAGACAAGGTGACATGCATTAATATCAATGTAAAATTATAACCCACATACTAATTGAAGTCCAATTCCTTAACTTTAATGTTTTGCATCAGATGGTATGGGATGGTTTTCACTGTTTGAGA
Source organism: Paramisgurnus dabryanus (assembly GCF_030506205.2). NCBI lineage: Eukaryota > Metazoa > Chordata > Actinopteri > Cypriniformes > Cobitidae > Paramisgurnus > Paramisgurnus dabryanus. The sequence continues at coordinate 8,498,932 of NC_133346.1, forward strand.
TGTCAGAGTCCAGAGCTTCCATCCTGGAGAAAAAGTTCCCCTTACGGTTGCTTAAGTATATACCTGGAGTACAGTTCATCCCTGCATCAGCAGAAGAACGTAACAAACCTCTTGACCTCTCGTAAGTGAATGATAAATTAAACTGTAGTACAATTTAAAATGAAATATGTTTGTATTTATTACAGTCTTACTATTTAAACAAAAACAATATATACTGCCAGGTATTAGTAAAAAATATATATGAACATCTTTGCATGACGTCAAATATAGTGTCATTAATTTTTCATACATAATACTTGTATATTTATTTATTTATAAATAAATTGTATTAAATTATAATATAAATGTGTATGTATACGTCCAGTACCAGTCAAAAGTTTGAAATCAGTAATGTTTCCTTAAAAAATATTTTCCTCATATACAGTATTTGAATGCTTAAAGTTTTATTTACTGTAATTTCAGAAACATTACCCCTGGGTCATATCCCGTCCAGGCCTACGCACCAGTAAACCCTGCCACTGGTCAGGCTATGGGAAACCAGCCGAACACACTGGATGGTTGGCCTCAGTCAACATACCCCCGACAAAACTACACATTCCCATCACCTTATACTGGAAGCTCTGGAGCCGCCACTGATTGTAGTCATGGACACGGTCATAGTCATGGACACGGTCATAGTCACGGACACGATCATAGTCATGGACACGATCATAGTCATGAACACGATCATAGTCAAGGACATGGTCATAGTCACAGTCATCAGTTTGATGCTGCCCATCACTATGGCAACCCATGGATGTCTCCATATGTTCAAAGTCAAATCAGTCCTCCATATAAAGTGCCAGGGCAACCTTTCAGTGATCTACCTCAGCCAGGAGTTTCATTCACGCAACAGATCTCCCATTTAGAGTCTAGCGTGCCCGGTGTTCCTCCACCTGCTCCTGGATCCTCTATGGGACGCTCAACCTGAAAATGTAATATTTTTCGGATTCGTTGGATACCTCATGTTTTGATCACAAAGATGTTCAACGAGCATATTTGCTTGTATATAACTTGGGCGTATTTGTTATTTTTATTCATTTTATATACTGTTTTTTAGTTGCATCTTTTTGTTCCTTAATATATATAATTGAATAAAAATCTTTTCTATTATAATTATTGTGTAAATTCGCATCTTTTTCTTTTTGTAATATTTTTAATAATTTAATACATTTAATTTAAATAAAAAATACATATTAAACAATTAATAATATTTAATAAGACAAATGTCCTATAAATCCAGAAAAGGTTACTGCATATTATTTAATCTTTCAGCATTATTGAGAATATGTGGTTGCACACAATGTGTGTCACTATAACAAATTTACACAATCGTCCATATGTTAAAAAATTACAACTTTATACCACATGCTAGCTTTTTTATGCAGTTGCACCATTATTTCACCAGGGGTGCTGTATATTTATTATTATGTTTTTTATATATTCATTATTATAGCAAACCTTTTATAATTACACCTTTAAAAACATTATAGAAATGTATAACATCAACAATACATTTATCAACTACCCATAAAGACATGAGAAGTTTGCTTTAAACATTCAAGTAGCAGACTATGTAACACTTTATGTAGTAATGGAAGTCATATTAATTGCATAATTGTTCAAATGCACCTGCCATAGTATTTTTAGAAATGAATGCATAATGGCTGGAGATAAGTTCAGAGCATTAAACAATAAATAACTACATCACATGACAAAAAAAGACTTATAGGGGACTCTCCACTTTTTAAAAAAAAATACTAATTTTCCAGTCCCCTAGAGTTAAACATTTGATTTTTACCGTTTTGGAATCCATTCAGCCGATCTCCGTGTCTGGCGGTACCACTTTTAGCATAGCTTAGCATAATCCATTGAATCTGATTAGACCATTAGCATCACGCTAAAAAATAACCAAAGGGTTTGGATATTTTTCCTATTTAAAAACTTGAATCTTCTGTAGTTACATTGTGTACTTAGACTGACAGAAAATTAAAAGTTGTGATTTTCTAGGCAGATATGGCTAGGAACTATACTCTCATTCTGGCGTAATAATCAAGGACTTTGCTGCTGTAACATGGCTGCAGCAGGCATAGTGATATTAAGCACTGCCCGAAAATAGTCCCCTGCCATTGAAAGTTACGAAGGGGACTATTTTCAGGCTGCGTAATATCTTTGCGCCTGCTGCAGCCATGTCATTGCAGTCATTTTTGAGCGCAATGCTAATGGTCTAATCAGATTCAATGGATTATGCTAAGCTACGCTAAAAGTGGTACCGCCAGACCCAGGGATCTCCTGAATGGATTCCAAAACGGTAAAAATCAAATGTTTAACTCTAGAGTGTCCCTTTAAGAATATAGCAAAGTCTCAGTAAGTGATGTTTGCAGTCTTTTACCACGGATAAAACCAAGTCAAGAATAATATGAATCTGTAAGGCCTCAATTCAAGCTTAGTCAAATCAGTCCTCAGTTTCTATCATATAAATTTCAGAAAAAGCACAAAGAAAGAAAAAACTAAGCTCTCTTTGTGTCATGTGCCTTATGTTTCATCAGATCTACTGACCTGTACTGTATCACACTTCATCAAGGCTTCATTACATCAGAGGCACTGACTGCAACACATCCCACGTAAATGCAAACATGGGAAAATGATACCTATTCTTTAAAAAAATAAAACATCTGAGGTAAACTGTTGAGTTCATCAGTTGGTTTAGCTCCAAACATCTTGTGAGTAACGGCCCTTGGTCATGAGCTTCTTGAAATAATCCACAGCCTGAGCGTGTGTCAGTCCGCCCGCCTCCTGTGCGATCTCATGGAAGGCGGCATGGACGTCCCGGGCCATGTTACGTGCATCTCTGCATGGACAAAAATCTCATTACATAGGCAAATACAAAAGTCACTGTGGTATTTAAACTATACCATGAGTTAGCAACTAGTATGGATTGTATGTATATCTGTGCTCACCCGCAAACGTAAATATGGGCGTTATGTGAATGAACAAGCTTCCACAAGTGCTCCTTGTTTTTCTTCAGAAGATGTTGCACATAAACCTATAAAAAAAGAGAGATGAGATTCTTAAATTTGGAATATATAAAAAAATATGATGTACAGATTATAATATGCCACCCACTTTATGGTCCTGGTCTCTGGAAAACGCAACATTAAGCTGTGTCAGTACACCCGCCCTCTCAAAATCCTCTAGTTCCTGCTGGTACAGGAAGTCTTCGTTCCTATGGCGACAGCCAAAGTAAAGTATTGTCTCACCGACATCCTTGCCTGTAAGATACCAAAAACCAAAATGTTTACATTTATATTTATGCATTTGGCAGACACTTTTATTCAAAACGTTTTTGCATTTATCTCTGGTTTTGAACCCATGACCTTCTGCGCTGCTAACGCAATGATAAACCACTGAGCTATATAAGAAAGCATGCAAATCAAATTCGTACCTTGTTCCTTCAGCCATGCTCTCTCCTGGATGAAGCCCATGAAAGGGGCAATGCCGGTTCCAGGTCCGATCATGACAACAGGATTACTTGGTTTGAAAGGCAGGCGAAACTGGGATCGTCTTACATACATGGGAACTGTAGGCGTGTGGCCGTTATCGGTTACAATTTTGTTTTTCAGCCAGTTGGTGGCCACACCTTTGAAGACCCTTCCCGTTTTAGTTGTATACTCCACGACCACAGCACAGATGTGAATGGAGGTCGAATGCACCTGAAATGAGGCGGGAGAGAATTTGTGTCAACTTTAAGAAGTTTCTTTGAAAACATGGGAAAGTCTCACCTTGCTAGAGGACGCGATGGAATAGTATCGAGCTTGTAGTCGAGGCAGAAGTTCACACAGATGGTCTATAGGTGGTTGTAGAGATGGTAGATCTTCAAGAATGGACAGTATGTTCCTCTCTGAATCAACAACCCAACTCTGGTAGAGAGCCTAAGAGGAACATTCAGATGGAAAACAGACGCTCGTGTTTTTATTTTTTAGCAGTAGATATGAATATCTTACCTTTCCTTCTGGAGATGCAGAGGCCATCTTGCGCATACTTTCTTGTTCTTTTGGATCAGAGGCGTATTGTGCTAACTCGTACAGCACGTTTGTACGGGGTGGGTTGTTGATGTCCAGGTAATGGGTTAAAGCCGTGCGGTATGAGGTGGGACAAGGGAATGGATGTATTTTATTAGATTCCTCTGAAAAATGTAAACACAAATGTGACAGTAAACTATGTTATAATATAGATATCCATATAATGATTTTAATAATTTCTCTTATAAGAGTTTTAGCTCAAAATACCATATAGATCATTTATTATAGCATGTTAAAATTGAAACTTTGTAGGGTGTGTCCTTAATGCAAATGAGCTGATCTCTGCACTAAATGGCAGTGCTGTGGTTAAAAAGTGCAGATTAAAGGGCGGTATTATCCCCTTCTGACATCACAGGGGGAGCCAAATTTCAATTACCTATTTTTTCACATGCTTGCAGAGAATAGTTTACCAAAACTAAGTTACTGGGTTGATCTTTTGCACATTTTCTAGGTTGATAGAAGAACTGTTATAGCACTTAAACATGGAAAAAGTCAGATTTTCATGATATGCCCCCTTTAAGGAAACTGGGTATATTCAGTATATACCATCCAGATTTTTGAGAGACATGATGATATCCAGATCTACACCAAGTCTTTCTCCTAGTCTGCTGACCACAGTTGTGTCATTTGTGGGGTAGACGGCAACATGATCTCCAGCATCATATCTGCACAAAGCAAAAATGTACGCCAACTTTTTGTTGTAATGTGACCGGGCTGTAAAGAAAATAGCTACAGTCTTTTTTAATTTACTGCTTTCTACATAAAATGATCCTTTATAACATTCAATGAAAAAATAACCTTGATATCTATAATATTGACTGAGTAAGGTCAAGTCAAAGACCAAACTCAAAATCTCGGCATTATAAGACTTTAGCCTGGATTTCACAGACAGAGTCACATATGTGGAAATGTTGCATATCATACTATATAATATATTAAATATATAGCTAATAATGTGATTTATTACTGGGCAGGAGAATTGCTTGCTTTCGCTTTGAACAACAGCTTTTAACCATGGTGAAATTGCAGTAAAACATGTACTACTGTCGGTTATTGTGGTGATACAAAAATTACATTTGCAGAGAACAAACCGAATATTGAAATTTTCAAGTGAAATGATTGAACTGTACCTGACTTTAGATTCAGAAATATCCAATTCTAAGTGCATTAGGTGACGGTTTCCTCCCTTGTTCAGCTTACGATTTACAGAAACAGGAGCGAGGAAAGGGTTCTTTGAATCGAAAGGCCTACACAAAACAAACAACAACAATCATTTCAATAAAGAAAATAAAATATAATTTATTTTCTATTATCACAAAGATGATTTATATGATAGTATAGTGGATCTCAACCTTTTAGATTTCAAGATCCCCATTCACAATTTCTACCCATTCCAGGCTGTTATTTTAGTCATGCAAGGTACTAGCTACATAAATGGGGAAAGACAGAAATCTCTAAAATCATCAGTTAAAATCACAATTAAAGAACATAATTCTGACCAACAATTAAACCTGACATCAACTGTACCAAAACCTTTGTTTTTTTAAAGGGCATATATTATGCAAAATCCTATTTTAACTCTTTCACCGCCAGGGTTTTAAAGAAAAGTTGCCAGCCAGCGCCAGCGTTTTTCATGATTTTCACCAAAGTTTAATGCCTTCCAGAAAATGTTCTTCTTTAAATATATAAACATACAATATACCAAATGAAAGAACAGACCCTTTGCTTTCAAACAAAAAAAACCGTTTCATCCTACCTTTAGTGGTTCTTTTGCAATCAGCTTTTGAATATGGGTAGGTTTTTGCAAAAACACCATATTTTGAGCTAATAAAAAAAAGAGTTAATAAAAGTTTGGACATAAATGCGTGTAAACACAACAACTCTAAAATGAAAATAAAAATCCACCCTCTCCTTCGATTTTTAATCCCCATCAAACCAAATCAGTCTTATTAGACATGGGGCCCTATTTTAACGATCTTAGCGCATCGTCTAAAGCGCACGGTCTAAATGGGCGTGTCCGATGCCACTTTTGCTATTTTAACAACGGGAAAAATGGTTTGTGCGCCGAGCGCAGGGTCGAAAAGGGTTGTACATATTTTCCTAATGAGTAATGGGTGTGTTTTGGGCGTAACGTGCAGTAAACCAATGAGAGACTCAGCTATCATCCCCTTTAAAAGCCAGTTGCGCTGTCGCTGTGCGTAATCCCTATTTAGATAACGGACCTTGTAAACTGAAGAACTAAGCGGAGGAAGAAGGCCAACAGTTTAAGAATAATGTTCATTTTTATTGAATTTTTTATTATTAAAACCTTTAAAAGCCTTTTTCTTTTTCTTAGTCATAGAAGTACAAATATCAGGCTTTGAATTGCTGTCCTAAATGTATTGATATCTTACATAATCAATGTAATCGCATAAAATGATTAGCAAATATGCAAGAAAAGGTTTGTATTCTAAAAATACAAACAAAAGATAAAGGATTTACAAACGCGCAGAGAGCCGAAGCGTTTCAGCACTAGAACAGCGCCATATGGCCGGGATTTTTTACAAAGCATGATTTAAAATGTTTCTCATCTTACCATATCCACAGGTACAGTGTCATCATGTACAATAAATCCGTAAGATAGCATTTAAAAACGTTTAAAAATAGATGCATTTGTTTAAAGCAAAGCATTTATTTACTTACCAGACTGCAGGTGAAGCAGCTCTTTGTGCCTTCTAACGTCTCATAATTAGTCCTCATTTATGTCCAAGAGACTCAATAATAATCTTTTACATTCAATTCTTTAATCTTTCATATTTAAAAGCGTTTTTGTGCTGCTGCCATTCATGTATGTGATAAGCAAACCCGCGTTGTCGTCCCGTTTAGGCGCATATTACTAATGCGCTCTTTAAATAACAAAAAACACTATTGCGCCTCTATTTTAGTTGCCTCAAAATAGCAACGCGCCAACAATGCGCCTGAACACACCTCGTTTTCAGACCAGAACGCCCATGGGCGCAAAAGGGGGCGCAAATGCATTTGATATTTAAACAACGTGGCGCTAAACGTGAAAATAATAATTGCGCAGGGTGAAAACTAGCAAAAGACACTTGCGTCGCGCATTGCGCCGGGTGTAAGATAGAGCCCATGATGTTTTGATTCACTTCAAACAAAGCTCCGCCCACGGCCACTGACTGGTTAATTTTACCCAAAAGCTTTTCTAAATGTGTTTGTTAGCATATTGTAGCACTAATGTGCTTTAGAAACTATTGTCTCAGACTGTATTCACCGAAATCAGATCTATTTTTAAAGAAAAACACCAATGTTTTTTTTTTACCTCAACTTAGATGAATTAATACATACCAATCTTTTTTCAATGCGTGCATTTTAAATCTTTGTACAGCGCTTCTTGAATGTGTTAGCATTTAGCCTAGCCCCATTCATTCCCATGCGTCCAAACAAACGTTTAATTTTGTGCCACCATACTCACTCGTGTAACAGTCTTTAAATAGGGAAAACATGGAAGTGTTTGGTGGCTTCTAAATTCATCCCTGTTTGGAGCCATAGGAAGGAATGGGGATAAGCTAAATGCTAACACATGCACAAGGTGCTGTACAAAGATTAAAAGTGCATGCATTGAAAAAAGATAAAGGTATGTATTAATGAGTCTAAGTTAAGGTAAGAACATAAAATATTAAAAAGCGGTGGTGTTTTCCTTTTAACCAAAAGCACTCTGTTAATAAAGGGAGTAAGGAGCTGTAGCTCAAGGTACACACATGAAAACATGCTATAACAAATGATCTGTGGGGTATTGAGGTAAAACTTTACAGACATATTCTAGGCACACTTGAGACTTATATTACATCGTGTAAAAATGGGAAGTATATGTGCCCTTAAGTTCAAATCATGCCAAAACACCTATTTTGGGGTCACTTTAGCTACTTGATATGCATGCGTACAGGTTGGCAAGCACCTTCGATTGATAAATGTATTCTTTTAACTAAAAGGCGGGACTTCCGTCAACAGAGCTGCCATATTGTCCACTGCATTGTCCTCTATTCATAGTAATAGGATTGCTCAATCTTGTTATAATCATTCGATATCTTTGATTGTACACAGACCAAAACAACAGAAACCAGATCATGGGCAGATGTGATCTTATAAATCTATCAAGTGATCGTTTAGTTGAAAGGGATAAACTCACGGTTTCTGCGTCTGAAAGCTTCTGAGACGTCCCACCTCTCCTGTGTACACTTGATTCATATTGACGTCATTATGGACCACCAGTTCAAACTGCCGAATGCTGAAAGCAAAACAGATAGGAAATCTCATCCCGCATTTAAAACATTCAAAACACCTATGATGTTTAATAGGATGCAAAACCCTTTTCAAAGCATGATGGGAGGTTTTGTTATGGAGGCAGATGATCCCTCTAATATGCAGATGAGACAATTGAATGTGTGGCCTCAAATAAGCATTATGTTTGAACTCGACCACAAAGCTACAGATGGCCTGCTTTGCTGGATTCAACCGTGCGTTATTTATGCTATTATCTGGCGGTACAATGCAAAACATACAGCATTACTGTGTTTAGATGGATGAAAAACAATACCTGGTTTCTTCTCCTGTGGCTTCCACTCCGAAGAATTCACAGACTGCCGGCCAAAACTGTTCCTTCCAGGAGATAAAATCCTCTTCCAAGCTTTAAATGATTTAGGATTGGGTTATAAAGGTAAATAATGGAAACGCAAGAACATATGTATATGTATCAACATCTGTTATTTCAACCTAAATGTATTATTCACTCACTTAGTGTCATCATCTCCGAGCCCGAGGTCAAACACACGTGTCGCTCCTAATTCAGCAAGTCTCTTGTCTGTGTACTTTCCCATGGCGTTGAAGTGCTCATAGGTTTTATTTCCTAAACCAAAAACCTAAAAACACAGCAGATCCTTAATTCAGATTATGAAAGGAGTAGATTGGATAGAATATTCAGAATACTGAAAAAAGGTATTAAAGGTATAACAGACAATATGTTTTACTGTTAAAGCTTGTCGAGTCAGGGAGAGGATGGAAAATGTAAAACTAAATTATAGCTGTTTTGCTTCAAAAAACTAAATCTAATAATTTATGATCAAACCCTTTCAAAGAGCCAAACTTAAAAAAATTATGCATTTGTCTGCAATATCTTGCCCTCCTAATAACCTCATCCGTCTCTCTAGCTCGCTCCACAGTCACTCCAGTGAAGTTTCCAACCACATGTTTTATAATGCCGACCCACCAGAACCACATTAAATAATCTACAACCTCCCGTCTAAACCACAAGGGCTCTCATGCAGAATACCGGTCCAACTCACGCTGTGCCTGGACACCCAGGTCTCCAGAATCAAAGGAACAGAAGATTCAGTGATCCGGTTCCATCTGAAGTATTCCCACTAAGAGAAAGGGTTCAGCTGGGATGGAGCTCTAGCTTTATTTGGCAGGGCCAGATGTTTCCGTTTGGTGAGAGAAAAGTGATGAGGGTTTCATGGGCCCCTTAACTATGGGACGGCCTGAGGCGCTGGAAATGGGTACCACTCAATAAAAGGACAGGAATTTGGGATGGTGCTCACAGGTTGACAAATACAATTTCTTAAATGCTATGTTTAGCTCACACAAGAAAGGAAACTTAAAAACGGAGTGCACGATATCTGAAAAACGCTTTGGAAAAGAGAGACTACCAAAACACACTGTAGCCAATTAGCAGTAAGGGGCGTGTCTATTAACCGATAACGTTGTCTGGGTTGTGTATGTGTGGGGCGGGTCTATCAACAGAAGCTCCAGATTCTATTGGGGTAGGGGCGTGTTTGTTTAGGTGATTTTAAATGTGAACATTGGCTTTAAGAGATTATGGACCCTGCCTTTAAAATATTTTGATCTTAATTTTTTTGGGAAACATTAAATAAATAAAGTTTTTTTACATGATGTGCAAAGGCATAAACATAGTAACATGCAAAAAATTATGAGTTTTGAGGTTATCGACATCACAACGTGCCACCATATGCAGTGCTGATTTGTAGGCTATGTTTGCAATAATATCTACAAATATTTCTATCGCCAAACAGTATCAAAATAAGAAGCATACAGTTACAAACATCTCTTCATGTACTATTTTGCACATGATTTCAAATTACATCATACAAACCAATTTTGTTGTTTTTTCCACATTTAAAGGGAAAATTTTCATTACCGCAACGTGTCCATGAATGGATTTTGGTTCTTTGACATGGAAATATTTATAATTAAAAAATCTAAAACAATATAAAGCTTAAGTGCATGTTATACTAGAAACATTTACAGTAAAGAAACATGTGGTATTTGGTGATCATTGGTAAATGTAGAGACAAGAATAAGGAATATAAAAGTGTCCAAGAAAATTTTTTTCATCCTCCGCAACAATCCCTCAAGGAACTAACATTTTCAAAAAAATTAAAAATTGTTGGAAGGGACATAATTGACTGTGACACTCAAGATGGCTACCAGGTAAGCAATTTTTTCTCTCCAGATAAAAGTTGAAATTTTGTTTTTCATACCTAGACAACTTTTTCGTTTTCATTACCGAAACATGAGTTTGTAAATGCATATATTTAATGTAATATCATGTTGCGGTAATGATAATTTTTGATAACGATAATCAAAAAAATGTAAATAATTTATAGGAAATAATTTTAAATCCTCTAAAAAATAATGGTTATAGTAAGTTCAGACCTTAATCTTATATGTACAAAAAAATTGGCTTCAAGTTTTTTCTTTTTTAAATTCTGATGAGGGACACGGATTTCATGAGAATCACCCTTTATGTGCATTCTGGACCTTCAAAAATGTTAATCATCACATTTCCCACAAAAGAAGGGCTGTAGGACTGTGTGTATCAGCTTTGATCGAAATGCCAGACTATAACCTTCTCAGGGCAATTTAAATAATGCTGTCTAAATACTCACGGCAAAATTGACTCCCTCCATGTCATCATCAGCACCCTGCATCCAATCATAAAACTCCTGGGCGTTGTCGGTGGGGTCTCCCTCTCCATAGGTTGCCATGCAGAACACAGCCAAGGAATTTGACATTTCCTTCAGTCTAGACAGCTCGGACTGGGAGATAAACATTATTAAAAACCATAGTAAAGAAATATAACGCATTTGCAAGAGTAGCAATGATATCCGAAGTACCATATCATACTCCTCAGGATCAGCAGCCATGCCTTTCATACCGTAGCGCTGGGCATCTTTTGCCAGTCTGTTAGCAAACTCCTCAGCCGTCCCGGTTTGGGACCCGTAAAACACCACAATGTTTCGATTCTAGTACGTGAAGGTACAAACAAACATAAGAGTTTTTCTAAACCTATGCTTTTATGTTTTTGGGCTGGAGGAGGTTTTTGGAAAACTCACAGTTTTCTTCATTTTCTCAATAAAGCTGGTCTCACGAACGGGTTGAGCTCTAGAGCAAAAAAGAAACAGAGAGAGAGAAAAAGGCAGAATATCAAGCCAGGCCAATTCTTTTAGTAATGAATAGGGAATTGAGCCATGTTCATTTCTTGGCCTTTTCCACACCGGAGAATTTCCTGAGGTCCTCGCCGCTCTGAGAACACCACGGCATTAGAAAACGTCTGCTTTCACTCATTGTTCGACTAATGAAAACCACCACTTTCATCTCAAACAGCTGAAGACCAGATGGAAGTTCACATAGCACAAAAACATTACTTGAAAGCTCCATGTGTTATACATTGCGTGGTTTCTACGTGGTTTTCTAATTGTGTTCAATTTCAAATCCATTTAAACAACTTCATAAAATAAAAATTTAGATAACAAAAATTTAGGCATTTACGCAAAATTTCACCAGACATTTAACATTCTTTTAAATAGTCATACGAAGATCACAAACTTATGTACTTTATTTTCACTGCTTAAAGTACCAAGTATACACAATTAAACACAATCGATCTGCATGGATATAAATACATAAGCACAACATCAGAGACAAATCCATCTCAATTCAACACACTCTTTTTTTCTAAGCGAAATTCCCATGTGTCCCAAACTAACCTCTCTGCAGCTTCCAATCTGTCCTGTGGCAAAGAGAACATGCATCCCATGACTGGGAGAAAGACCCGGTCCTTTAAACTTCAGCATACAGATTGGGAACTTGAAAACAAAAGCTTAGAGCATTCGAAAAAGTCCTTTGGATTGAGCAGAAGATCATCAGGAGGCTCTCCTGTAAGAGCAGGACATAGCTCTTGAACGCAGTGAAAGGGGGCGTAAGGCAGGCAGGCAGGGGTTTGAGACGTGCTCCCGGTCTCGCTCGCTCATTCTCTCTTTCTCTCTCAGCATCTGGCCAGAGCAAAGTGGTTGCAACTAGACAATTCAACATTTCCCATGGATCCTCGCAGTACTATACTGTCAATTAACACTCGTCTCAGCCACACAAACATGCTCTTTTCTATTTAAACCCCAAAAAATTTAAATGTGAATGGTCCCAAATGGCTTGAAAGGGAGTATTTAGCTACTTCTGGGGCCAAGTCTGTCCCCAAACTATAGCCAAGCAAGCCCACACACTTAAAAATAATGCCAATGTAAACACAAACAAACATCTACTCGATTGCCTTTCTTTTCCCAGTGTACTAAAATACATCAATACACACATCATGCACGAAAACAAAAGCAATAAACTTTTTAATGTGAGTCTTTTATAAAAAGGCAGATGACACATTATCAATACATGCTATTAAAACAATAGAAAAGTATATGCAGTGCAGTTGTTTAAGACTTTGGCAAGAATGGAAATTTGGACTGGTCACAGTCCTTCAACACAAGAGTAATGTGGACCAGGCTAAAGGAAGTGCATAGAGAGAATTGGAAGTGCTCCTTTCCTGTTCTCCAAACATCTCTTCCTGGGATTTACAGCTTTTCATTTCCTTTTCTATTCTTTTACTTTCCTTTATCTATCGACCTCCATTGTTTACAAGGACATCGTGGGTCATATGTTTCATGAACAGTACTACAAACAATTGACTAGAGCAAGGATTATGAGGAGTTGGACACAATAACATTCTGTGACTCTAGATTTGTAATGGCAGTGGACAGTGCCCCATTTCTTAAAGCTTGAAATGTAAATGTTTCCTTACAAAAACCCATTGTATCAAACATTTAATAACCATATGGATTAGTTTATGACAGATGTAAAGATGCACATTTTGTAGCTTTAAAAATGGGGCACCATGCCCTTACAAAGCTGAAAAGAGCCAGGATATATTGTAATATTACTCCGACTATGTCACTTAACAAGAACTTCCTTATCCCCAGACGGCATACATAATGACACACGATCACAGCATATGAACAATGTGTCTCGGTTGCAATAGACCATAACACTGAGACACAGAATGTAATGCATGTACATTCTCGCGGTCTCATGATGTCAACACTTTGCAATGCTGGAACCCATGACTGACTTAACCACAAAGTGCTTTAGAAACAAGCCATGGTGCAGAAATGATGCTTTGTTCAAACGAGGCCAAAGGTCTACAGGGAGAAGAACCATAAAGAGACTTTCCAACAACAATATTATTAAATATTTGATTCCCACAATTTCAAATACAGACCGTGACCCATTTTGGTCATCTGGTGTTTGCACTTTGGTGGAATGAAACAGCTAAAGCTAAATCACAGCTAGGCTACAGTTAATGCCATCTCAGTGTTTTATAAATGTGGCTCTCTAAAACTGGGTAAAAATATTACCTCCTTGAGGACAAATAGGGGCGGGGTTAAATCAGGCACTTACACTGTAGGGGTGGCTTGTAAAGTCTTTATCTCTGGAGCGGTCTCTGGTCTATTTCGGAAGAAGAACCAGTAGATAAGCACCCCAGAGAAGAGTGAGAAGACGAAGATGTCCAGAGAGCTGAGGATGAGGAGCGGTTCTGGATCCTGCTCTGGATCGGACAGCACTTGGGATTCTGGGGCCTCCATATTTATGGACTATGGCAAACAGCAGAAATGTCTGCAAGACAGATTTAGTTGTGAAAGTGTGTTTGTGAAAAATCAGAATTAACAATAAAATGGTGATTTTAATCAAGATTGTAAAAGACAAAATGTATGCATGTCATGTTTCAGTGAATACAACAATTTGGATTTTACATTTATGTTCTTTTTATTATTACAATTTCTAAAAATGACAAAAAAGTTATAAATACTTCTAAAAGCATTTACTAGATAAAATAATAAAATGTCACTACTTTGACAGTTCTGCCCTCTTTTGAATGATCAATGTAACTGCAAAATAACAAATCCATATACCCAAATAAAAAAATACTCTAGTATACTTTAATATTTACATTAGTAAACAATAAAAAATTGTAAATAATTACTACTACACTGTGTTAAATATATGTTATAGCATTCTGTAGTATTACCAATAGTAAATTGAAACCTGTAAGTTAACATTAACATTTACTTGAGTAAAGTTCAAAAACACCACACTATCTAGAATTTTTACTACAGTTCACCATAGTAAATGCTAAAATACACTATGTATTTTATTAATGTGTGTATTCCTTAAATATATATAACTTTACATTTATATATTGTAAAATAACACCACCATGACAAAAAAAATCATAAGGCAGTAAATGCAAACATTTTAATCTTTGAAAAAACAAACAACAACAAAAAAAAAGAAATATGATGATACTACCATGATTTTTGTTACAGTACTATGGTATTCTTAAAAGTACATTGAAGTGTTAATATTATAGTACATGCTTATGGTAATCATTAAATATCAAATAAGACATATAATATCATTATATAAAACTGTCACATTAATCGTTTGTAAGGAAAGTTATACACTTTATGGATACTTAATACAGCTCTTTCTTTTAGTTTATGCTTGTGACCTCCACAAAGATAAAAATACACAAATACCTGACAATAATATGAAAATTCAGAGGTTAAGGTTCATACAAAGCACACATTGTGGATTCGTTTGGGAACTAACATAAAATATTACATAAATAAAATAAACTATTGTTATAACGTGAAATCGTTCATTGCAAAAACATATCGGTTGTGCGCGTGCGCAACCATGAGCTCATCACAGACCCTTCTGAAATCCTTGTTGTGTAAGTGTCAGTGACTATAACCGTTACAAAAATCGCATCAAATCAGATAATGTCATTAAATTACTGACAATAAACATGTCTGATATCATGCAAATGAGAAGCACTTAACAGCTGCAAGCGTTAAGCACACACATAGCACATACCTCTGCTCAGCTGGCGCATGTAACACAGCAAACACTTACGTCACGTTAAAACGTCAGGTTGCCAGTTGCAAGCTCAAATATCCCTCTCAAGCATTTTAACACGTTATTGCTTTATAATCTTTGGTTGTTATAATTTTGGCATAATTGTGTTTCTTCAAACCATTGTTTTAAAATTTAACTATGATTTGTGTCGTTTACTAGCACGAAAAGTCAAAATCAATTTTCTGTTTTTTTTTTTGCCACTTTAATTATTTTTTGCCACTTTAATTATAAAGAGTCATTTGGCAAGCAAAGAATAGTTTTATTATTAAAAATAATTATAATACAAGATCTGTTTGTTCTTTGTAGGTGGAATCAAATGTCAATTTGTAATTTATTGTAAATCATCAATACAACCCCGACTCTGTTTTATGAGGCAAAATAAATTCTGCTGGAAACCTTTATTGCTTTTGGTATATTTGCACTTTCCATTTCTCCTTGAGAGGACTTTCCTTTATCAGTTTTTGAAAAATTGTTTCCCCGCCTGCACATTTCACCCTACTCAAACATAGGTGTAGACAGACATTTCTAAGAAAGTTATTACAGTTTGACACTGTGACGCAATAGCAGTAAGCAAATAAAATTAGTAATTGTGTTCCTCTTAAACAAACATTGCCTTGTTTCTTGCTCCCTTAAGGACCAAGTGTTGTGCCATTAAACACACACACTTACACACACTTACACACCCACACACACATACAGTTGAGATTCTGAGGTCAGGTTTTTATTTACATGTGAAATGAAAGACTTAAATAAGAACAATATATTAAATATTTGAGTTTCCTTTTGCTTTGTGACACAAAAATCCCTTGAACCAGATTGAACCACAAACCACCTGCCTGAGAATATTGACTGTTAAACTATCACTCATACGTTTTACATCAACAACACAATCATTCAATAAAAAGACATTCACATAAAACATAAATTGCTTTGAAAAAATATTCAGTGCTTTTGTTCCATGATCACAAGGTTTTGGTCTTGTCTTGATCCATGTATTTGTGGTACACAACACCAAGAGTGGTAAGGACGTTTCCCATGAACAAAACAAGGAAAGTAGACCCACACATTAGAACCTGAGAAGAAAACATGGAGGAACAAAGTTAACATTTTGTATATTACAGCTGAGACATAATCTACAGAGATATAATGTATTTTTATATAAAAGCATATAATTGAAATATTCTTAGTTGCTATAAAAAACTGACCTGCCACTCTTTCCATTCTGGAAGCTGGGCCATTCGGAAAAGCGTAATTCCATTATAAAGCTGGAAAAACTGGACATGCATAATTGCGGGATTAGGTCTACAGTATACGACAATCATAACATTGATATGACATTTATAACATTGTATCAGAAAGTTTGTGAACGTCCATCCAACTATCTATCCATGTGGTTAATAACCACCAGTTCTCAAAAAAATCTTCTATAAACTATAACACTTCTAGCCTTTCCACTTATTCAAAAAAGGTATAAAATATTTGGTTTAGTACTGTTCCTGTACTACAGATAAACATAATTGTTACTATGAGTTTCAGCTTCAGACTGACATATTCCCTTCTGTGCCTCTACGAGATTTTCCAAACTGGGGTTCGTGAAATTTATGAAAAAATAATAATTAATTCATTATAATTAAATAATAAAATGTAAATAAATAATTTTAAAATACAAATCTAACTAAAACAAAATTTAATTTGTTTAATCTGCATGTCATGTGACCATTACACACTTCTACAATATAAGAAAACTGAGAACCAGATATAGGTCCAACAATAGGTAACAATAACTATGTAAAATAATTCTGATTAAAGCTGATGAAAATACATGTTTTTAAAGTTATAAAAGTATTGAAAATGTGCTATAAAACTATTGAAATATTTACTTAAAATCCCTGGTAGTACTTCAAGTAAATAATTTAGGTCAAGGGACAAAAAGTTTGAAAATCCCTGCTCTAGCTGAACTCTTTACCACAGTTACACAACCATAAAACAAGAACTGGGCAGTTTGCCTAAGCATTTCTTGCAAAACAACTCAAGATTACCAAAACTACCATCAAACTTACATGACCGAAGAAAAGGAAAGGCAGAAGAAAGGTCAGACCCCTCCACATCCAGGACTGAAACCCCTCTGATAATATAACACATATATAATTGCATTTAAAAAAAACATAGCATTTTATTCAGAGTTAATATTTATGTCATAACATAAGGGACCCACCAACTGTAAGGTCCATGTTGTGTCTTTCTCCAAGAGCTCGAAGTCTATATAAGCAGCCACTTTGATAGTAATACTGCAGAAACTGAACAAAATCTAAATGGGAAACAAAATATAAAAATACATACAGTAAATAAATCATAATTACATTTAAAAGCCTTGCATGCATGCATATAATGTAAAGACAGCAATTCTCAAAAGTGGTGATCTTACTTATATACAAGGAGTACGACAAGAACTGATCTCTAAACATCTGGTAGAGTTCACCATCAGGCCTGTGGGACAGACGTAACAGATGATCCAAACCAGATCTTTAAAAGTCTCTTTTTCACACTTCCTCTCTATTCTTTATTCTCAAAAATATCTACACACCATCACAGTGTTAAAGAGACAGTTATTCATACCATGTCAGCATTACTCCAGAGAGAAACGTTGAAACATAGTGTTGAAACACCCACCAACCCTTGATCCTAAAATTAAAAAAAGACAAGTATGTTAGGCTTATGTTACACTAAACATTACTAAAGCACACGTATATATACAAAGAGTACTAAACATTTGTTTCATCAACATTATGTCACTTCGAAAATGAGATAATGATATTAATCGAATGCTCTCGGCACGTATTATATGTTCAGTAAATACTTCGCCTAATCCCTGCCTCAGGTCATTCAGAAATACCGGTTTGTTGGATCCGCTCAAACGCAATGTTGATTTTTCAGCAAAGTCCTCTAAGTTCATGAAAGATGAATTTGATGATTGACGGTACGTTAAACGACCGTAGGTCTCATTTAAACTTGGGTCCCTTGTGAGTACCTAAATATAATCCGAATGTGGCAGTGATATGGATCACAGCGCCCCCTAATGTATGGTTCAGTTTCTTCATGTTTTGAGTTGCATCTTTGGTGTTTTTGCAACTGTTTCCTTTCACTGCGTCCGAAACCGCCTACTTCCATACTATATAGAAGGCATAAGCACTATTTCGCCTACTATATAGTATGGATAGACGGTTTTGGACGCAGTGTATGTCTTGTCCAAAGAAGTGGAGTTTTTTTACCAAAAACTTGCATGCACTTAGAGGGTTTTGCAGCTAAGACAGTCAAATTTGTTAAATACTAATGAAATGACTAAAGTGACATTTGTGAAAATAAGTCATTTCAGTTACCGACTAATAACCTTTTTATTTGCATTAAAAGATAAATGACTCAACATAAGAGCCTGATAAAAATGCATATTTATAAGAAAACACATCAGATGCACTTAAAGGGTTTTGCATTTTAACTCAATTGCTTATACAACAGCCACTTTACATTATATTGCATTTAAATGAAGAAAGGGTCTTCATATATGTGGCGGAAATGAAATATCTCATATGATTGTTCTCACTTAGAGCCGTTATTTATGAGAATGCTCTCTCTTATCGTCAATGTACAGTAATACCACACCAACAAGAAGTTGAACAGGGCATCTACAACCCTGTAAAAACACAAACAGACAGAAAGCACAATTTGAATAAATATATTGCTCAGTATAGCATCAAACATAACATAGACTATATCGAAACACTTGAAAGCAATTCATACTTTGGGGATGATGATGCTATAAAAATATCAAACAACATACCTGTAGCTGACCAAAAACCGACAGGTGAATGAGAACAGCAAGAGAATTACAGTCAAGTACAGTTTGAATTTCTCATACTCGTCTTTATAGGCAAACCTGTATGATGATAAAAAAGCAGGCGAGACAAATAACATTATTATTATCTATATGACACCTTAATACATAGGAAGACTAAGAATTCACATTTTTTTATGAAAGTATTGGATTCTGTTCAACTTACTTTGACTGCTGGTTAAGGAGTGTAACGTTCACGTTTCCAAGAACAAGGCTGAGGTATAACCTGGATCGAGAACAGGAATTTTTTTTCATTAATGTATTCTGTAAAGAAATTCAGTTCACTGATACTATACTGTAGAATTATAATAATTTAGCACCTAACTTTATTCTTCAGGATTTTTGTAAGTAAACATTGTATCAGTAAAAGACCTGGGGTGTATTCCAGAAAGCTGGTTATGTGGCTTACCCGGGTAAGTTTAGGAGTAAGTAAGCGGATAACCTCTGCTTTCGGTTCCAAAAACGGAGGTAACTTTCGGGTTATGTAAGTAACCATAGCAACTGACTCTCTGAAGATAACCTGCTCCGGAGCAGGTTATGTTGCAGGGTAAGTTCATTTTAGTTAATAAAACGAGGCTTCGGAGGAAGTCTGCGCATGCGTGCACTTATGACGAGCGTACAGCGGGCGTGGAAGCATATATTTTGCATAATATTACAATGTTAAAGCATTTATTTTATTTTATTATATTTACAGTCGCGAATATTTATTGCTGTCTTAAAAAATGTGTGATATGAATTTTTTTTAAAGAAACTATTTTTTTAATAACATGGATTGTTATTGGTGATTGGACTAATTACTATAAATTTTATTATTAATTAAATTTAATTAAAAATTTATTCATATTTGTGTTCGGACTAAATACTATACATTTAATTATGTTCATTAGTAATATATCTCCAAATATCAGTGGATGTATGAAACATAATTCCATCAGTTAATTAATGTTAACAATAAAGTACATTTCCATATCAATTTTGTCAATTCATAAATAACCTCATCTTTCACTTACTAGATAATTTGAGATGAATCTAAAGTTATAATAAATGTGTGTGCAAATACATTGTCATTAATGAATCTTAACCTATGTTACTTAAGTGACAATGTGGCAATGTTACAGTAAATGGATATAACAAATAGAAACACATGATGCCTATCATAATAATAATTACTGAGGGATAGAAGTTACCCCTGCCTGCAGTCTCTGATAGGCATGTGCATCTGACCTGGCCCACAGAATGACACCCATGAAGCACAGGCATGATTTAACACTGACCCACATAGTGACACAGGTGAAGCACAGACTTCATTAGGTGAAACACCATTGAATCACAGACATGGCATAGTGGTCAGAGATTTTCTATTATATCAGTTAGAATCATGTACACAATGAAATGAAATTATAAATATATATTTCATAGTATAATATTTATTTCTTAAACATGCACTTCAGATCCTTAGCCCTCTCTCTACATTTGATCTATAGTTGGTGTTTTTCTAAATCACCTTTATTTCTTTAAAATTGACCTTTTGTAGCTGCTTTCCTGAGCTATCATTTTTGAGCAAAGGGAAATTGAGATATTTGCATATATTAGATGATACAGGACATATATTACAACATGTTACTATTGACACTAATGTAACATTTCTATTCTCCAATTCTGTCACAGCAGATCCTAATCGTCCAATGCAAATGAATGATCATTCTTAGTGTAGTGTAATGAAAAGCATTACACAACATTATTGAAAATCTGTAAGGACTGTAAGGAAGCTTTACAATTAAAAGAGGGTGCATTAATCTATCAGCTATCAGTAAATGTTAAAAAAGATGGTGACACAGTGTCATACAAGGAAAGTCCTAAAACTAAACAGGGTCACCCAAAGGAGCAGAAGTAAAATAAGTACAATATAGTGAATATTATCATAGTGCATTTTATGCCTACACAATACAATCATATCTAAAAAAAAAAAAACAACTTTAAATAAGCCTTATGATGTATTTGCACTTTATGTGCCACAACTCTTATGAAATTAACCATGGTTTTATTGGTGTATAGTTGTAGTAACCATGTTTTTTTTGTGCATTGATTACTATCAGCAGAACCATGGTTTTACTACACTAACCATCGTTTAACTATGTTTTTTTGAAAACCATGGTTATTTTGTGGTTACCATGGTTTTACTGTAACCATGTTTTTTACTGTAGTAAAACCATTGTTACTTTTCACAGGGGAAAATATATTCATAATTCATATGTTTACAATCATATATAAAATCTATGATTATTTTGACTATATTAATTATTTTAGATTGTTTTAGATTATTTTAAATAAAATTGTGTGTATTTTCGTTGAGACACATATAATATTGGACTTAAATGGGGTAAAATGGGTTCGTATTAATTATTTAATTAATTAATTTGATCTGTTTTGTAATCACGCACTTCTAAGCCGATTATAAAACGTTGATTTTGCCAGAAAATATTAGTTTATAATGTTATTTCTCATTTAAAAACTTTTAAGTTCTCTGACGTTTCCATGGTGACTCGTGAAATCTGCGATCCATTGACAATGCCTTTATGTTGTTACCGTGAGCGCGCGTTAACTCTGGGTTACTTTCAGCGAGTTGATTGACCTAACTCTTAAACTGTGTTTTGGAACCGACATACCCCGAGTAAGCAAGTTTGGGGTTGATCAACCCAAAGTTCGGGGTTAATCTGATGGTAAGTTAACCCTGCTTTCTGGAATACACCCCTGGAGCTACACAACCTGATTTTCATAAACAAATCTAATTAAAACATAAAAGGGTGTGGCTGTCAGGAAATCAAACATCTCCATTTGCATTACCCGTTCTTCTTTGGCAGGAATGCCTCCATTTCAAAGAAGACATTGGGTCGTTCCCTTATGGATTGATGGATCTCTTCTATTTTGTTTACATCATCTGGATTTCCTACAGTTTTGCATCTAACAAAGAAAGGAAGCGTAAACAAATCTATAACATGTATTTGAATCATTCATACTAAAGTACATATAAATCTTAACTAACTCATCCAGGGCTTCGGAGAGATCCTTTAACTTTTTTCTTTGCCTTGCGATAGAAGAGGAACAGCTGTCTTGCAATTTCGAAACCTCTTCCAGCTTCTGTTTGTAAAGTCGATGTGTCTCCTGTAAGTTACATAACAGATTGTTTTATATAATTATATTTTTACATCGATGACAAGTTAAATAACAATCGAATGACCTATTTATTAGTAGCTAAACATAAATAATTGTCAAATGACATTTGTACATGAGTGTACATGAAACGTTCATGACCAAAACACAGCTCGTTCATTTTGAAATTCTGAATAAAACGTTTCTGCACCGCACGAAATGTAAACGTTTCTGTATTATTTTTTCTATTTAAAAAAACGCATCTCACGAGTGACTGTTGTGTTTTTATAGTAGCCTTGACCTCCCTAATATGGCGGCGCCGCTGGCCAATGCGCGTGTCTATACATGTCGTAACATCTCATACATAGTTATCTAATGTTATTCTGAATAGCAAAACCTCTCACCTGGACCTGTTGGTAATCTTTTTCCAGATCCTCCCATTCCTGTAAACATTCAGCCAACCCAGTCGGATTAAATAACATTTCCAGAATATATACCCAATGTTCCCAGTTAGCAGGATAGCGGTCTGATCGACCGTTGCTGGAATAACCAACTCGCTATCTTCATAAACGTCATCTGTCATGTGAACGCAGCTTCCCAATTCCAGTGGCCAATCAGAGATAGACGCTGTAGCATACTGTGCGTCTCGTTCTGTAATCTGACCAATGAGCTGTTTCAAAACAAGAGCTATGTATGGGCGTGTTCAACTTCTTGCAGCTATGCGCAGATTGCTCGGAATGTGACAAAAGAGTATCGCGAGAGCTTTTCATTAGCTCAGTTATCACATAGCTCTCGCGATACTTATTCGAAAACGCCTTATAGTAACTGGAAATGCCTATAATCAGCTATTAACAGTAGTAAATGTTGAAAGAATTAATATTAATAAATAATGAAAGCAAGAACTGTTAATAGTATGTAGTTCCCGACACAAAACCTCTGTTCATTAGGCTTATTTGACCTTGACTTATTATGCTCTTAATGTCGAAAATCAATACCTTTTGGTTGTTAATATTATAAATGTTTAGCAGTTTAGACATTTTAATTACATTGTATGCATTGGCCATGTCATATAGAGGGAAATGTCAATTGGACATTGTACTATTATATTTAATAAACTTTATTTTTAGTTCATACAATCATCAAACTACAGTACTATTTCTGTACAGTGCACGTTGTAATGCTTGTGGATTGTTTGCCACGTTCTGCCATTGTCTGTATAATAGGTTTATTTGTATTACTTTACATGATACATCAATTTATAAACAAAGTTATCTGTGTAAGTAAGAACTTAAAAATGTTAATTGTAGTCAGTAGTTGGGCTCTGAAATGTCCGTTACTCTCTCCCCAAGAGTTTGAAGTTCCCAGTCGGAAAGCTGCTGCACAAATCCTCGATTTGGTCTCATGTTGGCTTTGCATCGCTTAATATGATTCCACGCCTCCTAAAATAATAATATATTACAGGTGACAAATAATAAGAGTAGCAAAGCAAATAATTTTTTTTTATATATATATTTAAAAATAAAAAATACCTTCAGTGTGTACTTTAGATGATGCATGAGATAAGCCATTGCTACAGCACTGCATCGGCTTATCCCGTAAGTGGAGAAAATCATAACAGATGAGGCAGTACTGAGATGTGAATCTGAAATATTTAACAGTTCCAAAATCTATTTAAAATGTTGTCTAGTCTGTTAAATAAACAATTCAACAAGCTGTCTCCTAATAATTGGCTATGCTCAACCACACAGAACCAAACTTTTTGCCATACTAACCAATAAAAGCACAAATTCTCTGAAATGAAATGAACAAATCCCCCTCTGCAGAATCTGAAATTCGGATTTGTAATACAGTGCAGCTTGCCTTTTCAAACCTATAGTTTGCAAAACATAAATTTCATAGATTATTTTGCAGTAAAAAGTTTAAATGTAACTAAATATATAACCCAGTGGTTGCTCACATTAAACTGCCATCATCAGAGATATTGACAAGTGCTTTCACTTTTAGATCTTTGAGGATTTGAGGATTCATTGCCTGCATATAATCACCCATGTAAAGCTGGCCAGGTAAGATTTCCACGGGATATAGCTTCATGCTTTCCAATTCCTATAGGTATTAGAATAACAGTCTGTAAAGTGTAAATAGTAGTTTAGTAGTAGTAGTATAATTTTTCTAAAGAGAAATACCCTAATTGTGTAAAGAATTTTGTGTGTCCTCAGGAAAGGGTAGACTGGAGAAAACTTTTCATAGCCACCAGTAAGAATCTGAATGGGAAAGCGGCTTGCTTTTTCCAAGCTGTCTGCACAGTCTATGGCTGGACCTGCAACATATGTGTATATGGCTGTGGGCTCATATGTCAAATAACCTTTTTAGCATTATTCACAAAAAAATGCGTGCTAGTGCCATACCTGAATCTAATAAAGATTGTGTTCGGCTGTCATATACAATAATGTGCCTCATACTTTCAATTTCAACATCTATGGGCATAATAAACTTTCCCTCAGAATCCTATGAAATTTGCCAGACAAAACAATATAATTTAGAAAAGTTTAGAAAAGTAACAACTTAAACATAAACCATAAGCTTTAGTCATTAGTTTAATTTAATAAATAAACAAACAAATAAAATTAAAACAAACAAACCCATTTTGCATTTCTGGCAGTGATAATATGGCTGAAGTTAAATGATTCTGCTGGACGGGCATCTAAAGAAATAAGACAGAAAATATTTTTTTTAATTTTCTTCTTAAATCCATTATTATTAAAACGACCACTGAGAACATACAACAGAAAAAAACATGAGCACTGGTATGCACATAAATAAGCTAAAATATATAGACATAGGCCGTTTCTCGATCTAAAGGCTGCAGTCTCCGGAGGACGCATTTGCAGGCTGCATAAGTCATCGTGCAGCCTACATATGCGATCTCCGGAGGCTGCAGCTTTCGGAAAATAGATGTATCACTCTAAACATACAACTTGTTTCATTTGCTGGTGTAGGAAATAAAACATTTTCAAATATATTTTTTTTCAGTAAATGGGAGGAATAACTTTTTAATTCTTACCAATCAGACAAAGATAGTTGCTCTCTACAAGCCTTGACTGGCGAGTGTATTGATTTAAGACGTTATACAGATAAGTTGCTTCACAGAGTACTTTTCCCGCCATCACAGCCTAGCACATAAATTTATTTGACTACATTTATTAGAGTTGCGCAGAGATCATCGTTTACTCTGAAGTTATGGTAACGAATAAACCCGCCGTGATTGGTTGAGAGCGATCATCTCCAGAAACCAACCTCTTCCGTTTATCCTAACCAATCAAATTCGAATGACACGCCCCTTAGCACTTCATCTGCGCTCCCATTGGTTGCTAAAGAACGAGGAACCGTTTTCAAAATCAAAGGCGTAAAGCTGTCAGCGGGTGCTGATATGGCAGGATTCGGGGTTTGTATTTACTTTTAATCATTTGTCGGTGTTTATAAAACGTAATGTAAAACATTACTGCAGTTTAAATCAATTGATCAGGCTAGAACATACCAAGATTCGTGCATAATTTGCGCAGCTAAATTCTTATCAGACGTCATTTCGATGTATCTTGTGTTGCTAGCGATGTATTGTTTGTTGTGCAAATAAGTGTTTGTTATGAAAAATTAAGCATCGTCAAACGATGTGTCCTTTTTTTGCAGGGCCTCGGAAGTGTCTTTCAGCGGCGGAGGAAGAAAAATGGCAGCAGTAGACGCTGGGCCATAAGGAGCAAGCAGCCGTTTAGAACTTCCGTTGTCACACCAACAGCCCCTGGCCCTGAGTAAGCATCTGACTCTATATAAAAAAATGTAGCATGTATGGCTGTAGTTATCCTATATCTATGCATATACTAAAACTCTTTGGTATTACTTTTACCCAGTCCAAACAACAGGATAAAGATGGAGATAGAGGAGGCCAGTGTTCAAGAAGACACTAAACAGCTGTCTCCAACACGACATATTGGGGCACTGTTTTTTGCAGTTCGAAGTGTTATGCAAAAGTTCAGAAATATCATTAGTACTGTAAGTTTCATATTGGCTTTATGGATGTATTGTAGGGATGCACCGATACTGGTATCAGGTATCGGCCTCGATACCACATTTTCTAAAGTACTCGTTAAAAGTCCCCCGATACCAAGGGATCAATACCAGGGCCTGAGAAATGTCTATGTTTGAGCGGTGTGTAAGGGGTTAATGCCTCTTGTGTTGTCCAAAGAGGCAGAGTTTACAACAAACTGGAAAACTAGTCCCTTGTTTTTTTGTTAAATTATATGACTAAAGCTGTTACCTGTTAATTTAAATCATGTTTTTTATTAAGTACTCGGTATCGGCAAGTACTGAAATGCAAGTACTCGTACTCCAAAAAAGTGGTATCGGTGTATTCCTAGTGGTTACGTCACATTTTAGATGTCACTGGGGAATTAACCATTTCTGTACCTCTTATGTGTTTAGACCTGTTCTGGCTTCCTAAATGTTTTCCTTTTTTGGAGAGGCTATGCAGAACGAGTGGAGTCCCTTCATCGAAAAGTAGAGGAACTACAAAGGGAAATAGCGCTGTTGCATTCCACTCTAAAGGTTTCTGTTCTACTGAAAAAATTAATGTTTGTTATTGTACTGTAGAAGAAATTGATGTATTTGATTTTATCTATTTATGCATTTTTTATTTTACCTTTTGGTTTTAGCTGCTTAGAGAAGCCAAGGGTGCATGTGGTACTTTGGCAATACCTGATGGTGCTGCTCATCACTCTGTACCAACACCTCCTCCAGCTGTCTCCCTTCCACCTCCACCACCACCGCCGCCACCACCACCACCTCTTCCACCCACATTTGCTGTTCCAAAAGTGTCCGTATTTGCCAAAAGGTCTGCAAAACCTCCAACTCCAAAGGTAATTGTTTATTTGGCTATGGGATAAAGTGGAAATTACCATGGACATCAATTACATTTGATGTCCTGTTTTTCAGTTTAATTCAGTTTAAAAAAAATTTAGGAAATTTTTCAATTTCCCTTTTCTCCCCTAAAAAAAGAAGAATGATGGCCCTGTTGCAGTGACTCTACGGGATCTTCAAACAGTACGACTACGAAAGGTGGGCGTAAGCAATAAAACTCAGGTGAGTGGCGAGTTGTCTCACTTTTATTTTTTCATTCAATGCTACTTTGTGTGCATTGTTAATAGTGAAACGATATCCCTTACAGATCTCTCCAGACAAACGTAGGAACCCACTAGTCACACTCGCAGACTTGCAGAAAGTCCGTTTGCGACGCTCTCATTCTGACGTGTCCGTAAGATTTAGATCAAGCCTTGGAAGGTGAAGCTCTGCCTGCCTTACTTATGTATTTATTTTTTTTGTTTAAAGTATCACAGTGTCTTGATCTGTCTTTTGCTGTTCTCTGTAGGTCACCATCCAAAGGTTCAATGAATCTACGAGTACAGCTTCGGAAAATCAACATGAGCAGGCAAGATTTATGTATAAATGTTAAAACGGGCTATGCCTAAAGAAATAATTTGTAAGATTTTTGCATGAAAGTATCCAAAAATCACTAGCACAGTGTTAAATATATATATTTTGTTCTCGTGTACTTGCATTATCCTAAAAGATTTCAACAATAATTGAATTTAAAGAATTAGCAGTTTTAACCAGTTTATAGGGTCGCTTGTCAATGGTGTCATGCCCGGGATATATGGGTTTTCGCTTTTGCTGCTATAGAAACCATATGTGTGTTTGACTTAATGGCACTGCGCAGATGGATTGGTGTGTGACATCAAAGTAATCCTTAAAAGCAGTATTGTTGTGTCTCCAATCAAACATCAGCCATCTGCACTTCTGTATCAAGCATGCCATCCTCTTCTATCAAGCCACACTATTGGCTTACATTGTAATACAACGGTTATAAAACTTTCATTATGTCATCCAAATTTGTGAGTCGGGTCGATTCCTATCGACAGTGATGGGAAAGGACTACAAGCGGTGAAAATTACATATTGTGCCTTTTTTAAAGCATGTTTATTGCTTCATGTTTCAAACCACAATCAACTCTTTGAAACTGAAGGTCATATTAAATGGTGTGTTGCTACTTTTCAGGAGTCCTGGCGGTACACCCCTGTGTAATAAGGAGAATGAGGAGATGGATTCAAGCCTTGAATTAAGCATGACCAAAGCTTTAGGAAACAAGCACCTGGTATGTTTCAGCTAAATCTGTAAAAAAAAAAATATCTTGAGTTACCATCTGCAATTCTTTATCTTTTAAAGGGGACATATCATGAATATCTGACTTTTTCCATGTTTAAGTGCTAGAATTGGGTCCCCAGTGCTTCTCTTAACCTAGAAAATGTGAAAAAGATCAATCCAGTAACTTAGTTTTGGTAAACCATTCTCTGCAAGCATGTGAAAAAATAGGTAATTGACATTTTGCTCCCCTTGTGATGTCAGAAGGGGATAATACCGCCCCTTAATCTGCACTATCCAACCACAGCACTGCCATTTAGTGCAGAGATCAGCTCATTTAAAGAGCATCTAAAAGGTCACACCCAAAAACGGCACATTTTTGCTCACACCTACAAAGTGGTGATTTAATATGCTATAATAAATTATCTATTTGGCATTTTAGCTAGAACTTCACATACTTATTTGACATCTTAAAAAAAGTCTTGTGAAATGTCCCCTTTAAAACATTTATTTTATTTACCAATGTGAATTATGAGTTTATTACCTAAAAGTGCTCATTTGATTTTATATATAATCTTACAGAGTGCTATACCAAAAGGACTTTCACCACTGAAGTCTGTCTAAGTCAAGAAGGAAACGGACCATTTTATTGTTTTAACCATCTTTATTGCACATTGTGTTTTGTATGACCTTTTGATGATACAATACCTAAAAGTGTTGCCTTATATTTTTTTGTCTGTTAGCTTTTTATGTTTACTGCAACATTACTAATGGTTTTTACCAGTTCATACTGCCATTACTACTGTAACAATACCAGTGATATAGCAGTGTGTTTTAAGTCTGATCAACTCTTTTTCTTGCTCCTTGCTGTTTTATGTCAACCCTTATGTTACAAACATGAAAAACAACAACTGCATACTGTATAAAAATTTAATATGTACATAATATTGTGCATAATGTAAAATACAGCACATTCATGGAATCTACTGTAAATAATTGTGATTGTTGCATACAGTGGCTCATCTGTAAAATACAATATCTGATTCTGTGTGTTGAAATTTGCCCAGAGGTAAGGTTAGGTAAGTTATTGATGCATAAATTCGATGTGCTAGTAAAATGTAAAGCACAATGACTTTGTACAAACTTTGTGTATTTTGTTTTTTTGCAGGTGTTAACACCAAATTGTTTACATGTTATGATGTCTTAATGTTTTATTTTAAGGGTCTTTTGCAATTTATTTTTAAAACAATTTTATTATCCAAATAATCACTGCAACAAATGCAAAATGTTTAATAAATATTGAAGCTACAACAATGTGTGATTTTATTTATTTTTTTGTATTTAGACGATAAATGTTTACAATTTTACGTTTTATGCATTTAGCAGACGCTTTTATCCAAATTAACTTTACAGTGCATTCAAGCGAAGCATTTTTTGACGTTTGCACACGCAAAGCTCTACTAGTTGGGCTACAGGCAAACTTCAGTTTACTTAAATACCTGTGTAGAATTAAATATGCAAACAACAATTTAGATTTTTGACATTAAACTGCTCGGACAGCTATCCGCAAGCTCGTGTTTCCACCCGGACTCTTTCTCTTGCGCTCATCGAAGCCCCGCCCATTTGTTGTTTCCGTCTATCCACGATGGCGCTGCCCGTGAACATCGGATCACTGTTCCAATCAGAAATAATAGAGGAAAATGTCGACAAAGATGAGGGTGTTTGTGTTTTGGGCATATTTGGGAAAAGCGCAATGCAACCTGGATCGGTAAAACAATCTCTCATAAACATCTTGGCCGATAAACACATCTTTTCTTTCTTCGGAACCAACGAGACTGACAGCACAGGCGGGGGATCATCGATCCAGGCGTATTATAATCAGGAGAGCCGCGTGCTGTATTTGATATTAACATCTGTTTTTGATAACCGCCAACTCATTCAGGCATGTGAGTCGTTGACGGTGGGTTTGGGTCACTCGGAAGCGTACGAGTTTTGGAAAGCGGCAGAGAAGGATAACTCATTGCAGTTATTGTACCTGTTCTCACTATGCCATGTTCTTCTGCTGGTTCATCCCACCTGTTCGTTTGACGTTACTTACGACAGACTGTTCCGCGCGTTGGACGCGCTGCGTCAAAAAGCTCTCCCGCTGCTGCGCGCCGCGATCAAAGACTCGCCTGTATCCAAAGAATGGAAGTTGAACTGCAGGCCGTGTCCTCCGCGTCTGCTGTTCGTCTTCCAAATGAACGGGGCGCTCAGGGTGGCATCTTCTGGGATCGGTGGGAATGGCACTGATGGTTCTGGCGTGGATAAACCCAAAAAACACTCCCCTAGAAGGCGTCTCCAGCATGCACTGGAAGATCAGATATATAGGATATTCAGAAAAAGTCGCGTACTAACCAACCAAAGTAGTAACTGTCTCTTTACTGTCCCTGCCAACCAGGCATTTGTTTATGTAGTGCCAGGTCCCGATGAAGACCTGATCGGCTCTCTGCTGGGACACCTGCGATCCAACTGTGTTCTGCGAGAGAACGAAGGTGGCACACCTCTACCTGGTCAAAAAAGATACCAGCAGATGAGGCATTCAAACAGGCAGCCTTCTTTCAATGTGGAAAGCAGCCTGTCTTCAGGAGGACAGTTAGTGGACTGCACTTTAAAAGAGTTCCTTTGGCAGCACGTGGAGCTCGTCCTGACCAAGAAAGGCTTCGATGACAGTGTGGGTCGCAATCCGCAGCCATCGCATTTCGAGCTGCCCTCTTATTCCAAATGGGTCCATGTGGCATACAAACTTCATCAGGTGATGATAGAGAACAGTAAGGATGAAGCTGCTGAGCTCTCCCTCAAGGTGCAGGGTCAGCTTAAGGTACTCGAGGGGTTTCTCGATGCAGATGCCAAGTTTTCAGAGAACAGGTGCCAGAAAGCCTTGCCCCTGGCTCACAGTGCGTACCAGTCAAACCTTCCTCACAATTACACCACCACGGTGCATAAGAATCAGCTGGCACAAGCGTTGCGCGTGTATAGCCAGCATGCAAGGGGAGTTGCCTTTCAAAGATACGCCTTGCAGCTTCATGAGGATTGCTACAAATTCTGGAGTAATGGGCATCAGCTTTGCGAGGAGCGAAGCCTTACAGATCAGCACTGTGTGCACAAATTTCATCTGCTGCCAAAGCCAGGTAAAAATGTATTATTTTTTTTAATTTATGGGATACATTGCCCTATAGTCTTTAACCAGTGTTTTCTGCCTATTTGCTTTTCACAGGAGAGAAACCAGAAATGGATCACAATCCACCCATTCTATACCACAACAGTAGGGGTCGCTCTACAAGTTCTTGTAACTGTGGCAAAAAGCAATCTCCAAGGGAAGATCCTTTTGACATTCAGGCTGCCAACTATGATTTCTATCAGGTCAGTAGATACCATTTCAGGTTTTACTCACCATAAATGTTTACATAAGTAAAGCGGGAAGCTTACAATGTGTTTGTCATTTAGATGCTTGAAGAAAAATGCTGTGGAAAGTTGGAGAGGATAAATTTCCCAGTGTTTCAAGCCAGCACACCCGACCCGGCACCTGCCAGTGATGAAATACACACACCAGTGGATGTCCCCGTACCTCCTTCAGGAGAAGTTGAACGTCTAAAGGAAAAAGAGACGAACACGCACACACCTGGCGAGAGCACGAGTTTGAGCCTCGCTCTTAGTTTGGGTCAATCTACTGACAGCCTTGGAACATACGGTGATGGAGCAGAAGGCCAGGAGAAGAGACCGAGTTTGGTAGACAGACAGCCCTCCACAGTTGAGTTTCTTCCTGGTATGCTTCATTCGGGATGCCCAAAGGGACTGTTGCCTAAGTTCTCCAGTTGGTCTCTTGTTAAGCTCGGTCCTGCTAAAGCCTACAACAATCTTACCGGTTTAGATCAACCTGGGTTCCTCCCTGGTTCTTCCTTTCTTTTGCCATGGGATGTTGTTATCAGGAGCAGATCCGAGGAAGATGTGGGATCAATTGAACCTCTAGATGGAGGTCCAGCCTCATGGCCGGCTCCAAATAAAGCATCGGCCGGAAAGCGAGGCAGCGCTGGGGGAATAGGACGTGGCCGCAGACGGGATGATGTAGCTCGTGCTTTTGTTGGTTTTGAATATGAGGACAGCAGAGGGCGCCGCTTCCTTAGTTCTGGACCTGATAAAGTAGTAAAAGTGCTCGGGCAAGGTGGGCCAAAGGAGCCTGCGACCAGATGCTTGAATTCAGACATGCCTTTGTACCATCCCTCTCTGCCCCAAGGGAGAGGCATAAAGCCACACTATGCTCAGCTGGCACGCCTTTTCATAGTGGTTCCGGATGCTCCTCTTGAGATTGTCCTTAACCCACAGGTACAGTGCAAAATCAAAATATCCACATTTAATTTATTGCAAATTGTCATTTGATTTACATTTCTGTAATCTTGTCCACCAGGTCCAGCCAGGCCCCCCTCCCTGTCCTATCTTTCATCCGGAGCAAGCTGAGATTGTACTGCCCCCTGATGGACTCTGGGTTTTACGCTTCCCATATGCCTACGTGACAGATCGTGGACCCTGTTACCCTCCTAAAGAAAACCAGCCGCTTGCAAACTACAGGGTGCTGAAGGGCACTCTGCGTGCCAACACGACCACTTCAACTCCACAGTAATGCAAACTGTGCAGCGTAATGTGCCATCATAGGACAAGGATACAGAAAAGATGCTGTGGATATTACGATCACTTTGTGTTCACACTTTTGTTTTTGTTGTATGTAGCTGGTTTTTGTTATATTGTACAAATATTGTGGATGTAAATACAAGTAAGCAAATTATGACATTTTGCTAGTTACAGTCCTATCAAGAATAAAACCTGTTATTCCACATAAAAATACTGTTGTATACTTTAGTATTTACTATAGTAAATTATGGTAAAATTATAAGTTACTATAGTGTTTTTAACTTTAATAATAAATATTAATACATATTATGGTATTAACTACAGTTAAATGCACATGATCAGAAATAAATCGACTTCACTTAAATATGTAAATAAATAAAATAACCGATTTAACTTTAGGTTTTAATAAATGTAATAATTTTTGGTGAATAATTGTTTCATGTAATGAAATATTTAAAAAATAAAGAAACTAAGGATCTCTTAAAAGTGTACCAATCTGTCAAAAACGGTGCAGGCTGTGGTTAACATATTATTGCAAAAGCGAGTTCAGCGAACATTGCGTAAATCATGACGCAAAGTGGCGCTATTTATTAGCCGATCTCGTTTTGTGTCACTGTAAAATGTTACTTTTAGACAATATCATGTAGGAGATTAATGTTGACATTAACTTTACATCTGAAATCAGTGTATTTATGTAAATAAATGTTAACTATTATTCACTAGCACGTCAGATTTAATTGCTTACCGACACAGATAACTGATTGTTTGGGTTTTCGCCTCTGTATTTTCTTCGTTGTTTATTGGTTGGTTCACGTTTTTGGATGGCCAATCAGCGTATTGTTGCTAGGCCGTTCTAAATCGTCTATTGGTCGCCTGGCTGTCAATCAGACAAGAAGCTTGCATGGCGAGGCCCGACTCTCAATGTTGTTGTATTTACAGAGCGCAGCTCACGAGGTGCGGAGCTGACGAAGATACTTGGACACTTTATAAAATAACTTAAAAAAAATAATGACATGCGGTTTTCATGAAGCAGCAGTTTAAAGGAGTTCAAGAAAGTTCGACCTGCGCGTATTTTTAATTCAGGTAAAATGACTGCACACATTCATAGTGCGTTTTGATGACACTGTATCTTGAGTTTCCAAATAAACCCAACTGGAGTTATTCTGTAAATGCCATTATATGACAGCTCTCTAAATTAAATATATATAGTCTGGACGCTTGTATGTTGACTTTAGAGTTAATCTCAGTGCCAAGGATAAATGCCTGCCTGGATTTAAAGTCAGATAATCTATCTATAGAAACATCAGCGCATCATTGCATAGTTGAAATGGTAACCATATATTATTTCTATCTGTCAGGTGTAGAGAGAATTTATGGTTAATATTTAATATATATTTAAATCAGGTTGTCACCCCTGAAACTTTGCATTGTGTACTTGGATATCTAATGTAACACTGCTGATAATGTTGGGACATATGCACATAATGTACAATAAAACGATTTACGTTGTCAAAATGTCATCTTTTGCATTTAGTTGTTTTAGCATCTTAAGTGTGTTCAACTGTAAAATCTTTTGTGTTTAACTATAAAACTACAAATTAAAGTTTATAAGATTTGATCCAAGATGAGGCTTTTAATGCAGGAGTGTTTATAAGTGGTATTATAAAATAGTGATAATATGAGATAATTTGGCAATGCTTGACATTATACTAGTGTGCACGTTATAAAGAATGAATAATTATAGGGATAGTTTGGTAGATATTGTGATAAATGATGGAAGCCACACACTTAACGGCACCCACTGACTTCCATAGTATTTTTTTCAAGTCAATGGGTGCCGTTAAAGGATTAGTCTGTTTTCTTAAAAAAAAATCCAGATAGTTTACTCACCACCATGTCATCCAAAATGTTGATGTCTTTCTTTGTTCAGTCGAGAAGAAATTATGTTTTTTGAGGAAAACATTACAGGATTTTTCTCATTTTAATGGACTTTAATGGACCCCAATACTTAACCGTTTAAAAGCAGTTTTAAATTGCAGCTTTAAAGGACTCTAAACGATCTCAAACGAGGCATAAGGGTCTTATCTATCGAAACGGTTGTAATTTTTGGCAAGAAAAAGAAAAAATATGCACTTTTTTCACGTCAAGAGGTCACGGATGACGAATGCGAAACTACCCCCAAGTGTTTACAAGTGTGGAGAAAGAGGACCGTTCCGATGTTGTTGTATTTCGAATGATAATAATTAATGTCTTTGTGTCAGTTTATTGTTTAAAATGGTCCGCAAATGTGCGTTTAATATGTACTGCGTAACCTTTCTACGTCACTATGCAGTTACGTGAGGTCGCGCTGGCGCATCACATGACTGGAGATAGATGAGAATTTGTGGTTTAAAAGTGCATATTTTTAATTTGTCTTGTCAAAAATGACAATGGTTTCGCTAGATAAGACCCTTATGCCTCGTTTGGGATCGTTTAGAGTCCTTTGAAACTCCGTTAAAAAAATGTGTTAAGTGTTGAGTTAAGTGTTAAATGTTGGGGCCCATTAAAGTCCATTTAAATTGGAAAAATCCTGGAATGCTTTCCTAAAAAAAAACATAATTTCTTCTCGACTGAACAAAAAACTGTACTGTCACTGAACAAAAAAAGACATCAACATTTTGGATGACATGGTAAATTGTCTGGATTTTTTTTAAGAAAATTGAGTAATCCTTTAAGTGTGGTTACCATCATTTATCTCAATATCTTATTTTTGGTTCAACTGAAGAAAGAAACGCATACAGGTTTAGAACAACACGAGGGTGAGTAAATGATGACAAAACTTTTATTTTGGGGGTTAACTGTTCCTTTAAAAAATTACAGTAGTGCCAAAATGTGCATTATAAGAAGCTCCACAGTGTATATATGCATATAAAGTAGGTTAATAGATGTGAGTCAGTACTTACTTAATGTAGGGTTAGGGTTAGTGTTAGTGCATCTTATATCATCTTTATAAAAATAAGTTAGGCTATTTTTTTAAAACACTTAAAATATAAAAAAAATGAATAAAGGGACATCAGACTTAAATATGAGATATTTTTACCATGTGGATGTTTGATATTTAGCCATATAGTGTGTTGTGTAACTGTGTTGTACTTTTTATCACAACGGCAGTGAATCAAACACACACACAAGCCTGTTGTCATTTAAGCATTAGCCTTTCTGAATTGGTTTAGCTGCGAGTGTTTTGAAGGATGCGACTAACAGAGGTGCTGAGCTGGTGCTGCCATCTGTACTGTCAGTCTGGTGGGTTTTACTATGGCCTACATACAAGCTGCTTTATTGACATCCACGTACACATTTGTCTGACCTGGATCTATTCCTCTGTCTCTCTATCTGACCCACTCCGATCTGATCCTCTCTTTTTTTTTCAACAAAATTGCATAAAGAAAGAATCACAAAAAAAGATTCACAGATATCTGTACGTCTGTGTTAAAATAATGTGGACATGAGCCAAAAAGTTTTGAATTGAAAAGTTTAATTATCTTCTAACTTTATCATGTTCAGTCTTATGTAACTTCCATTTATGTATTTGTATAACTTACACATATGGCAAATGCAGATTTTTTAAAATAAAGTGTTAATCCATCAGGTGTATAAAGGGTGTTTCTCACAAAATCCAGATTTAGAAGGTGTCCAGCTTCAGATTTTTAAAAAAGCGCTTGAAGACATTTTTTTGCACATGTAAGATTAAGGTCTGAACTTACTATAACCATTATTTTTAGAGGATTTAAATAAATTTTTAGAGGATTTCATTACCGCAACATGATATTACATTAAATATATGTATTTACAAACTCATATTTCGGTAATGAGAACTAAAAAGTTGTCTAGGTACTATGACAAACAAAATTTAAACTTTTGTCTTGGATACATTTATATTCTTTATTATTGTCTCTACATTTACCAATGATCACCAAATACAACATGTTTCTTTACTGTAAATGTTTATAATATAACATGCACTGAAGCTTTTTATTTTATTTATTTTTTAATTATATATATTTTCATGTCAAAGAACCCAAATCCAGTCATGGACACATTGCGGTAATGAAAAGGTTCCACTTAAATGTGGAAAAAACAACAAAATTGGTTTGTATGATGTCATTTGAAACCATGTGCAAAATAGTACATAAAGAGATGTTTTTAACTGTATGCTTCTTATTGTGATAGAATTAACTTTTTTTATCAAAATGTTTCATGACACCTCATAAGTCTAATTTCCTGAGAATCACCCAAATGTATTTTAGTTTGAGATAGATAGCATATGTCAGTAAACAGCAGGGGTTTTGTCATTTATGCTGAATGATTTCAAAGCACAGCAAAAAAGAGAGGCCTGCTGTATATTATGTGAGGGATTTGGGGGGGAGCACAGCACCTGTCCAGTGGTCCTTATCCTTTTGGATGTCCTTTTACAGGGAGTTTTGTAATCCTCTCATTTAA
The DNA here is from genome assembly GCF_030506205.2 of Paramisgurnus dabryanus. Classification (NCBI taxonomy): domain Eukaryota; kingdom Metazoa; phylum Chordata; class Actinopteri; order Cypriniformes; family Cobitidae; genus Paramisgurnus; species Paramisgurnus dabryanus. Next base: position 8,536,738 of record NC_133346.1, read on the forward strand.
AAGATTAAGAGAATGAAATAAAGCTATTTATTTCGTGCTGAAGTACCTGCAACATGTGTTATTGTTATGTAACCAAGGCTTTTTATTAGAAACAGCAATTTGGCTGATACTTCGGGACAGAGATGTTCTTTGTGTATCATGCATTTATTTTATATGTCCATTGCCCACTTATGATACATTTATATGCACACTTGATACATTTTCTTACTTTAAGATGATTGGGTAGCTCATGCAGCTGACTTGACACATGCACACAACGATATGAGAGGACAGGAAACTCATCATTTAAGGAATATCCTGTTTTTAAAAAAAAGTTATCATCTATGATAGGCCGCTATGCAGCATTCAGTATTAAATCAGAAACCTGTTTTTTTTTTTTTTGCCAGGCATCAGCTGCGTGGTGTAGTGGAGGAAAGATAAGCCAAAGCCTCCGGACACTTGATAAATGAGACCTCTTCATTTTATATGTGTTTGGTCTGCTGCAGACTAATTTGGAATGGTAAACAGACAAAGCAGACGTAGATAAATTGAGGACCATTTCGGTGATTACAGACTCAGTAATTATATTGGCGACAGACATTTATCTTTGTCTCATCTGTCGAAAGCGGAATGAATTCCACCCTGTGTTCCCCAACATCCTCTATAAATTTCACCCGTAATTGTTTTACCTCCAATTAGCCTTTTACCCGCACACCACATCAATCCTTTGGCAATGCAACATAATCATGTTAGAAACCGCATGAGGAAGTAATGCCGAAAATGATGTTGGCTTTTGTGCGAGCGTGCCTCTGTACAAAATAGCCAAATTATACAGCGTTTTTAATGGATGAGAGAACACAATGGTGGTTGATTACAATAGAGAGTCCAATTTCAAGCATCTGCTCGACCAAAACTGCCTCATGTCTAGTATATTCTCTTATTTTAGTGTCCGTAAACATGACACCATTTTTAACCGAATATTGGAAAGTTTTTTATGTGATTTGGCTGTTCGATTATAAGACAATGGCATTTTGGTGTCTTTAAAACGCAACATTTGAAGATGACTTTATGAAAATGATGCTTTGTCTCATCAACTAGCTTTAGACCCCCTTTAAAGGAACCAACCAAGGCAATAAATTGTTACGATTTTAGTTGTTTTATGATAGCCTATATATTTGTTTTGTCAGTTCGCAGTAGTTTTTCGTTAAGTATGAATCCACCGAACAGAGACCGGCATTGATATTGTATGGACTAAGTCGTCTTGCTGTCTCTTTGTGTTTGAACCCACATCATTGGCAGTTCTCCAGCTCTCTGCATTAAAAGCTGCCTCACAGACATACTGCACAGCCAGTATCACCACCTCCAGCTAACCCAAGGGCAGCCTGAGCGCAGGACCACACAATCACATTTCGCTCACAGACACTTTGATTCATGTTATTTGCCTGTGTTTGGGCAATGTTCTTGTGAATGATGTCTCTGTGTGTGTCTGACATCCCTCAGCATCAATCTGCATTATTATTGCGATACCTGAAAGACAGGAATGTTTGGATACATTGTATAAAATGTATAGAGTATTCATAACCATAACCATAATGCTGTCTGATTGGCCTGCAGGTGTGGCTTTCTCTCTCCTGACGCGTCACCACGGCCCTCACCTGTGTGCTCCACTGTTTCTCTTGCGAGTCGTCCTGGGCTGACCGGCCCTTCCTGCTCCGGCCCCGCGCCGTCTCTCCTGCTGCGGTCACAATGACGCGCTCCAAAACATTTCAGGCGTACCTGCCCAACTGCCATCGCACCTACAGCTGCATTCACTGCCGAGCGCACTTGGCCAACCACGATGAGCTCATCTCTAAGGTACTTTGAGATTAAGTCAAAGATAATGGATATCACAAGATTGAGCACTACTATCAGTGTTTGAGAAAGTTACTTTTAAAAGTAATGCATTACAATATTAAGTTACTCCCCAAAAAAGTAACTAATTGCGTTACTTAGTTACTTTTCAGGGAAAGTAATGCTTGCGTTACTTTTAAGTTACTTTTTCTTACTTGGCTGAGGCTTGATTTCTTTCAGGCCTTGCAGGTGTTTTTTATGATCAAGCTCTGGCCCCCCATCTCCGTTTCTGACTCAAACTGTTCCCGCTCAGGTGCACAGTGCGCGTAATTCTACGTTAATATGTTTATTCAATTCAATTTTATTTAAATAGCGCTTTTCACAATTGTTAATTGTTGCAAAGCAGCTTTACATGAATAGATGTAGAGGAGAACACAGAAAATCAATAGATAATATAAGAAGTAGAATATAGCGGCTAAGGTTAAACCATACAAGCAAGCGTATTAATAATGTCACGTATACAGCAAAGTGCTAAGTTGAGCCAAAGTTGGCTGATGCTCCCTGAGACGAAAAAACCCCTAGGAGAAAACCCGGTGGGAAAAACTCCTAGAAGGACAAAAAACCCTTGGGAGAAATTAATATATATTTATTTATACGGTAGGGATAGGAAGCGGGTAAGCGGATTAAATGGGTTCAGCCGGTGGTCGTTGGTCACGCATCGGCTGGGCATCACATTGAAGGACAGCCAGTAGATCAGTGGTGCGATGACCTTCACAGCTACAGGAACTGGGTCTGTTTGTCTCATTGTCCTCGGGGTCGAGGACGAGAGAGGGAGACAAAAACAGAGTTCTATTAGCGTAGGGGCCGTTCGCATGTAATGCAAGTGTCATACATTATAATGGTTTAATTCAGCTCGGTTCCACACAGGCTAACTATTGCGGCAATAGTATATTACCCATATGAGGTATGTGAGTGCTTTGTTTTAGACAAAATAACTACTGCTGGAAAAGTACATTTACTGGACATTTAATTTAATTCAGTACATTATTTTATTTTTAAATTGAATTAATTAAACTGAAAAGTAACTTGCATAACTATTTTAAAAAAGTAAGTCAAATATTAATGTGTACATTTATAAAGTAATGCGTTACTTTACCCGTTACTTCAGAAAAGTAATATTTTTACATAACGCATGTTACTTGTAATGCGTTTCCCCAACATTAAACTACTATTACTATGAATAGGGGACATTGCTTAATATGGCCACTCTGGCGATGAAAGTCCCGCCTTACAGTTAACAACCATCAGTCGCTAAAGACCAAGCCACTGTAAACTTCTGTCACCACAATGGAAGGTCTGCCTCTCCCCACATTCGATTGGACAATGGAAAAACTGGAACGTCATGCGTTTTTTGACTTTTTTCAAATTCAGGTGCCCAGAGCGCCCCTGCAAATATGCATGGCGCAGCAGGCAGCAAAACGCATAAATGCACACATAACGCTCACTGCCCATAGAAAACAATTCAAAGAAATTGCCTTCTGCCATAAATGCATTCTGTGTATCCGCCTCTAATGGTGCCACTTCCCTATATTTATATATTATATTTATATTCATGCATTTGACAGATGCTTTTATTCAAAGCAGTTTTATCAGTGCATTAAAAGGCATACATTTTACCAATGCAATGCTCTACCATGACCTTCGAACGCAATGCTCTACCACTGAGCTATACAGGAGCATTTCCCTAAAGGGTCTTTGTCTCTGTTAACGTTGTTTCTTCTTACATCTTATGTGTATTCTGTACTGATGGATGAACAGTGGTGTTGATATTGTAATGTATTTACAATACCAGAGCTGTTTTCTTGGCTTATTTGGAAGGCTAATTCCTCTCTTGTTCCCTTTGGAATTTCGAATGGGTGTTTAAAAGCGGTCTGTGATTTGTGAGTAAAATAAGCTGTGTCGTCTGTGATTTACATTACTTGAAGAGACTTTTATGTTTTTTATGCTTTATGTCATACAGCATACATAACCCACAGTCGTACCTCAAATGTGACATTTCAAACCTTTTTTGCTTGAAAAACCCAAGTTCCTACATAATGACTATAACAGTCAAGCACAGTTTTGGTTTAAGTTCTTGTATAGCAACTGTAACCAACACGTAACTGTTTCAAATTTCACTTTTGATTTCCTTAACATTTACAAAATGAGAAAGCATTCGCACAATGTTAACCACAGGCATTATGTTACAAAAACACTTCATGTACTAAAAACTGCCTGTTTTTCTAGGGTTTAGAACTATATAAATCTTGATTCATCGATTCCTCAAGACCACTGGTCCTCTTTCAGTGATGCTTCTGGACTAAAGTGTGATTTATACTTAGGCGCAGGACCTAGGCTGTAGCCTTTATGCCTTAGGCTACACGTCAGTTTTCATTTATACTTCTGCGTCATTGTTCACAGTTCTAGAAGGTCAATCAAAGCGCTTGCACTTTAAGAAGTGAAAGGTAGACAACTTAGTGACAAATTTAAAAATTACTTTCAATTGGTAGCACCTAAAAAATGCAAGCTTTAAAAAAACGTCAAGGTGGATTAAGGAAGCGTGCACACCAAAGCTTTTATGCCGACGGCCGGCGTATGTTTTCAATTGTTTCCAATGGATGCGTTTTGTTTCTCAAAAAACTCAACAGCTGGCGTTTTTTCCCGCACTGAAAGCCAGTGCTAGGCAGTTTTTCCGCGCAGAGAGTTGAAAAATATTCAACTTTGGGTGAAAAGCTCAGCTCCTCAATCTCAGTTCTCACACAGGAGGGGCAGGACCAATATCACAACAACCAACCAGCACATATTTCAACAACTGATAAACAAAGCGCTCAGCTGAAGAAAGCTGGCAGTCGGCTGAAAAGTTTTCAGCCACCTAAAAAAGCTTTGGTGTGCACAGCCCCTAATTAAAAAAATGTAGGTGTTACCAATTGAAGTAATTTTTCAAGTTAAACTAAATTTCAGTTTTATCATTGTGTGGCCCCCGTAAAATTGATGCATTGTTACATTTTTGGAGAGGTGCGTGTCAGGATACACCGCAGGCCACGACGTAGGGTACACGTAAATGCGTAGGCTACGCCGTCCACTTGACGCAGAAGTATAAATTGGACTTAAAGCCCTATCCCAACATTTCGGGCCCGATGGCCACTCCATCACAGGGACCTCAACATCTCTATTACAATTACCTATTACCATTTGCCTTTAATGACACATAATATTACCTACATTATCTACCTGTATTATTTGCACAAAGACAGCTGCCATTGCACACTTGCCAATTATGTGTTAGCGAAATTTAAAATGTGCATCCAGCATTGATCAAAGCTCTGTATATTGATGTCGTAAGATGAACATTTTGTTTGTATAATCTGTATGTAAGAAGCAGTTGGGCATGCAGAATGTGGGTCAGTAAGGCACTTACAGGACATACATGCCACACAGTCAAGGATCAAGAGATTTTTACAGTAATCATGTCTCTGTGGTCAGAAATTAGGACACTGTGATATACCCACAGTCCAAAAGTCAAGGTTTTGGCTGAATGATTTCTTGATTGAGGGTTTTGATAGACTGTGTATGTATGCCATGGGTGTTTACAGATGTATGTACAGATTCAAAATGCTCCATTAAGTAGATGCAAAATAAACACAGTGATAAGCGGCATTAATAAATAACATTTCCCATAACAAGTCCCTTGAATACTGCAGGCAGTGTTGAGGATGAAGATTTCAATTATTATAAATGGAAATGGAAGTTCAGTACAATAGGAGGCTTGTGTTTTAGATTCAATCTTTGAATGTTTTTCAAAGAAACATATCCAGCATTTATCCAGAGACGTTTAGTCACATACTGGCTTCTGATCAAAGAAGGAAAATGTGTATGTATTATAAATGGAGCATTACTTGAATGCATAGATATATTTTGGTTCCAACAAGGTCTGGTAGATTATTTAACCGTAAGGACAAGAAAGCCTTTATTGCTATGCTGTTCGTTGGAGTTCGGCCAAAATGAAACCACCCTAATGATCTTTTGATCCACGCACATATAGTCTGCTTTCAAACACCCATAATCACAGCCGTGCCTCTGTTTCACATCATTCATGGCAAACCCAATGTGCCAAGGCCCTGAATAGAGACGGGAAAAAGATTGCCTGATATACATGTAGTCATATTACGAAATGAATTCAATTACTCTGACTTAAATTGGTACAACGTATTTAAATGCATGCTCATTTTTGGCAGTAATTTATTTTTCCAGAGCAATAATCTTTTTCTCCTTTTTTTCCTTTGCAGTCTTTTCAAGGGAGCCAAGGCAGGGCCTACCTCTTCAATTCAGTGTAAGTCTTATAGATTGCCTTTTACTTATCACAAAGTGACCCATTTGGTGTCATTTGAATAACAATGTTGATAGTCATGTATGTGTAATGCACATATTGTATTTATACCAGGGGGCTGTTGAATGCTCCACATGTATGCATTATTTTTTGATAAACGCACACCTAACCTGTCAAATATCTTAAAATAACCACCAGAGCAATGTCTGTGGTAACCGTGGTATAAGCGAAATAATTGACTTTGGTCCTTTAAATTATTTTCGAATAATTAAACGGCCCGTCATCAATTATTCCTTACATATAAACTAAAATTATAACACATAACATCATTTTTTCTCAATCAGGGTGAATGTAGGGTGTGGTCCAGCAGAGGAGAGGGTCCTTCTGACAGGTCTTCATGCTGTGGCCGATATCTACTGTGAGAATTGTAAAACCACACTGGGCTGGAAATATGTAAGTTATCATACCAGATACATAGACAAACACACTAGGAAAAAGGACACAAAAACGTTCATACCTCGTATAGAGACTCGCAGAGAGAGAGAGATACTTTATCTAAGTGGCACACCCGCATGACCTGCATACCACTTTACTAATCTACCCCTGACAACATCTGTGCACCTTCTGTTTTTCTAGACAAAACACAATTATTTCAATCTAGGGGATTTTCTTTTTGTTACAAATCAAAACTTGGCAGCAGACTGCTAACTGAAATACAAATAAGTGAATTATTCCACTGGATGAAAGCAAGTCAGATCTCGCATTACACAGAATTACAGGTGGTTTGCATAAGCATTCAATTGAAGCCCAAATGCGTGACCTAACACTGAATCAGCCGTTTTGTGAGTAGACAAAAACTATTTGCTTTCTGTTTTTAAAGGGATAGTTTACCCCAGAATGAAAATTTTATCATAAATTATTTACCATTGTGTCGTTCTAAACCCCCAAGTCTTTCGATTGTCTTTGGAAAACATTTTTAGATAGACAGGGAGGCTTGTGGCTGTCCCGTAGACTGATATTTAGCCAACACTATTCAAGACCAGAAAAGAATGAAAGACATTGCCAAGCATGTACCATCAGTGGTTTAATAAGAATATTGTGAAGCGACGGGAACACTTTTGTGCACAAAAAAACAAACTAAACATCTTTATTCAACTATTTTGTTTTCGTTGTTCGCATCAGTGGGTCAGTTAGAATGTGTGGGCCAGTTTTGTTGTGTTATTCTCAGACATTTTCGCCAAGTTGTTTTTTAAACTCACAGCGTGCGTCTCCCTCAGACTGCAAACAAAGCTCGGGCGCATAAAGAAAAGCTGAGGGGCACCAGATAACACGTCAGCCGCATCATACGTCACTGCAGTCATGTGACTTCAAGCTACCGTTCTTTAAAGCTTTGATTGTGTTCACAGTGCGCAATATAACATGTGTTCATGTTTCACGTGTAAAAAAACACAGAATTTTTCACACAATTTACTTATCTGTATAGCTCTGTTTTCACTGTCCTAAAAACGGGCTGATGTCTTCCTTGTTCTGTGAAGTTCTGATTGTGTAGTTTGTGTAGTGTGTTGTGATTCGATAGCAGCTTAACTTGCCATTAGCTTAGCTGGCGACTGACGTATTCCTGACAAATTCTGTCAAAGAAAATATCGCGTGCCAGTGAACTTTGAGCTTTATCGTTTTACAGGTATTATTTATGCTATTATAGCAACATTACATTGAATCAGAAAGAACGTGACCTTTCAGTATCGTGCACGCGGTTAACAACAGAACCGGAAAAGAAGACAATGCTGAATAAAGTCGTATTTTTTTGTTATTTTTGGACCAAAATGTATTTTCGATGCTTCAACACATTCTGACTGACCCACTGATGTCACATGAACTACTTTGATGATCTTTTTATTACTTTTCTGGACATGGACAGTATACCGTACATAGATTTTCAATGAAGGGTCAGCAAGCTCTCGGACGGAGGTCTTACGATTTTGGAACGACATGATTAATGACATTATTTTCATTTTTGGGTGAACTATCCCTTTAATTCTGAAGACAATCGAAGGATTTGCTCATTTGTAACAGGGCTAAGTGATTTATAATAAAATGTTCATTCTGGAGTAAACTATCCCTTTAAATTTGTATTTGAATTTTTGTTTGTTATGAGCCATTCTGGAAATGAAATGATGTATGCTAGATCTGTAGCTCAACTGGTTAAGGGTTGCGTTAGCAGCGCAAAAGGTCACAGGTTTGAACCCCAGGAAACACACATACTGATAAAACGTATAGCTTGTAATTCACACGCTACGGCTGCAACACATGCTCCGGTCTTGCATAAACATAATTGGCTGGCTCACAGTAGGTTACTCGCATAAGGCTATCTAATGGGCTGACGCACGCCAGTAATGCGACGTTGATGAATCCACAATTCAGTTTGGCAATGCGTGACGTCACCCATTAAAAGTAAATGAGAAGCGTTAGGGATTTCGCCTTGTGTGAATGTACCGTAAGTCACTTCGGATAAAAGCATCTGGCAAATGCATGAATGTAAATGTAATGTAGATTCAGAAAAGCTGACACTTTATAGCCCATGTATAGTTAAACATTTGTAATACTGCTTTTTAAACGCTCACCAACTGTCCATCACATTTAGATTTCTCAAAACTTCTAACTTCTACCAATGGCACTACCGATGTTTTCCTAACTCTCTCTTTCTGTTCTTCTTTACATTAGGAGCATGCCTTCGAGAGCAGTCAGAAGTACAAGGAGGGCAAATTTATCATCGAGCTGGCCCACATGATCAAGGACAACGGGTGGGACTGAAGACATCCCCACGGATGGCGTACTGGAAAGCGATGTACAGCATATGAATAAATAGTTTCATGATCTGGCTGTAACTTTCTCCCTGGAAATCTATCTGGCACACAGCTAAACCTTGACAGTACAAGGTTTATAGCAGCACCACACCACCCGAATGTAACACGCGTGTGTGACTGAACGAATGTGTGCCGGCTAGACACCAAGTGTGTGCATATACTATGTATTTTTTAAGACAGTGGGTGTGTATGCTCCTCTGGCCAAGGTCTTTGAGACGTTGCGGTTTGTCTCATACTCAGGTTTGAACTAAAATGGCTGGATCCATGGAGAACGAGGGTGAAAGACAAACCCATTAAAGCCTGGAGTATAGTTCAGTCGAACGCACAGCCTTGCAAAGCATAGTTTATTTGACTCGTACGTGGACACAGATGTTGCGACAAATTGCGATATCTATCCTGGGTTACATACTCCTGTGCATGCACGACGACGGTGCACGTACAGTACGCGAGTACTATTCTGATGAAGAAATAAGCGGCATGCGCCACTGTACGCTGACCCAGAATTATAAACTGAACTATACTTTAGGCTTTAGCACAGCACCTTTACTTCATTAGTGTTTGTTGTAAACGTGGCAAGAAATAGGACGATCCATTTCTTGCCTCTTTACCTAGTGTTTGCTTTTTGTGTCTTCATTTCTTTCTTTTCTTTTCCTTGCATGTTTATTTATATTTATATTTATTGGTCTGTTTATTTTGACATGCTGTTTTGTTGTAGGAATGTTACACCTACAGTATGGTAACAGTAGTGGATGTAGCAATGTTTTCTACATTTCCTTTCCAGATTGTATTGAGTATCTTTTTAAATGTGTTTGGTGATTATAGGGTAAATGACGCATTTATATGCCATTTATAGGGCACAGGTCATAAATATGTGAGTCTTTAGCCCGACCCAGCTGTAAGGATTGAAAGGGAACTGAGCCTGTTTTATAGTGATGTCCCCTTTGGTCTCATTAGTTCCCGCCATCTAACTCCAAATCACAGAAAGTGGTATACCAGACTTTCTTGCCACGTGTTAGCGATTGACAGCTTATGTGCCAATGAGTGAGGTAATTCAGCAAGGGCTTATTTTAAAAAGCCTTGGCACAACCAAAGACCTTCATCAAGCATACGCTGACCAAACTGAGTTTGATTTGCTGTCTTAGTCGTGGTGTTGTGTCAACTCTGTCGTTTGGTTCGGTTGTGTTGTCTTGTGTGAATCAAAAGTGACTTTAGCGTTAGTCTTTTTTTTAAGTGTGTATTTATGATTATGGATAATTATTGTTTAGCACAAGATCTTACTTCTGTGTGTGTATTGTTTGTGCGCCACCTATTTCAACTTTTTTTAAGGAAAAGTTTGAGTAATTTTGAATCAGAATATTTAATCTGATATCAATAAAGTTGTCATTTTTTTATGTCTTTTGGCAGTTGTTTTGTATGTTTTACAACCAAATACTAGAGTATACAATGAGTACTCCAAAATAAGCATAAAAAAAGGTGATTCGAACCCAGTAAATGTTTTGGTGAACTAAAGGTTTCTGAGAAATGTGAATTTGGAAAGCACAGGTCAAATATTCCGTTTGGATAACATAGGCGGTAAGTTAAGTCTGTTAAGAACTAGTCTGACCAACTGAGCAATTAGTTAGGGCTAATCAGTCTTTCTTTTTAAAATAAGATAGTTTTACATATTTTTTAAACAGAAAAAAAACTATTTGTAAGACTAGTTATGCAACCAGCCACTGTTTATTTGGTTCTGATATTTGAATACTTATTCTGCATAAGTGTGTGTGGGTTTATGTGAAAAAAAGAGCGGAGACTTTGGGTGGAAAACATTGTTTAAAGAAGCAGATGGTGGGCAAACTCATAACCATGATACTAGGAGCAGCCATGTGAGTGACTCATATTGTGTTTCTCTCCTGGTGGTGCTAATGCCATGAATCTATTGTTTTAGTTAAGATCCCAGTGGGAATTGACACCCAGTGATCTTTTGCGACAACACTACATATTCATGAGAGCTTTCTTTCAAAACACATTTTCATTTAGGTTTAAAGTCGCAATGAAAAGTAAAATAAAAAACAGTAATTTGTTTTATTGTGGTATTTTTTACAAATGATTTATCTGTGAGCTTCATTAATTTTTAAAAATTCTTGTGCCCTCATAATCTTTAATCAAAAATGCAAATCTCCTCCCCTCCTAAAAACGATCTCTCTTTACTTCCGGTCAAAATGTTAGGCAGGTGGGCGGGGTCCGGGAGAATATCGCTGCGATTAGCAATTAGCAACACGACCCAACTTCAAATGATCCAATCAGATCTCGATGGACAAATTCAAATCCAGCCCTGCCTTATTTCATTTGAGCGGCCGGTTTTACTTGGATACACGTCACCACGGGGAAAATTAGGCAACTGATACTTCCGTTTCATGGCGACTTTAAGAGAGCCTGCAGGTTCCTGATTTTGCTTGGCTTTTTTATTCTGTTTTTTTTGTATTCTAATAAGCAGTGGCGGCCGGTGACCAATTTTTTCGAGGGCGCTTGATGCGAAGTTCGTCACAACATATAGCCAGTCATTCCCTTTTTCAAAATGTATTCTGCGCATCGAAAGATCCTGTGTGTCAAAATAAGTGCCTGCTGCAGACGCGTCTAAAGGGTTTATGATAAAAAAGACGCTCGTATTTCCCAGATATTCGCATAATCTCATGCGTAATCAGAGTTTACTGTTACACTGTGTTGCGTGTATTTTGTGAACGTGAGCGTCTCTTTTATCATAAACGATTTTGACGTGTGTGCAGCAGGCACTTATTTTGTCAAAACACGTGATGGTTCACATGACGCAACAAACAAATATTTTGAAAATGCAAACAACACACATTCTTTGAATTAGCGCCCCTCGGATGAGCAGTCACGAGCCGCCACTGCTAATAAGAGAATGGAAAATAATTATATATGGTCACTACCATCGCGAAAACAACAAATCTAATAGTAGCATGGTGGCCTAAGACTTTTGCACAGTAACCTCTTACATGCATTTAGGCATTTAGCAGACGCTTTTATCCAAAGCATCTTACTAAGATTAGGAGACAATAAAGTGATTTGTCTTAAGGAGGCAATAGTACAGAAGTGTCTTGCTTGCCCTCTCCCAAAAGCTGCCAGAAGTGTGGCTGCACTTAGCCACACTATACTAAACCTCTTACTAGCCAAACCAACAGTGTCTAAAAATAAGAGTGATAGCAATGTTTGTGTGTGAGAGAGATGGAGAGATCCCAGAAAACCAGCTCTTTTGAAGAATTCATCTTACCCAAAGCAAGCCACCATGACCAAAAACTACACCATACGCTGTAATTAAATATATTATAAAGAGCTTAGATGCAAATCCCTATAAGTGCGTCTGAAATGCTTTCTTGTAAATTTCTTGTTTTTATCAGACTTTTGATGGATTCTGCCAATAATCTGGTATGTCTGAATTGCCTGAGGCTGAGATTAAGCAGTTTTAAGGGAAATTATTTGATGAAGCAAGATGCTAATAATCCGAGTGGTTAATATCATTATCTCATATTTGACAGAGATGACATTTAGAGGCTTTGCCTCTGAGCTCCTCATATATTTTATGTCTACTTATTTGAACTAGTATCTGATTCATTGGCAAAAAAACTTTAATTTCCCAGCATGTACAGCTGGTTCCACAGAGACTTATCTGTCTGATTGCTATACACGCAGTCCAATAACTATATATGAACACTTTTTAAACCATTTTTGCCACTTGTTACCCTTATGTGTGGTCCGGGATGTTTTCATCCACTAGGGTTTTTATTAAGTCTTAATTTGGCCACAACTTTTCCTGTGCTTCAGCAAATGGAATAATTTTTGGTGACACATATTTTGAGAAAATGCTTTGAATTTTTTTCAAAAACTCAAAAATACACCTTGAAAAACTTACTATACCCTTTCCTGTTGTTCGTGGATGAAAAATCCACTAAATTAAACGACTGTAAAAATGTATCAGATGAATATTTTTTTGCATAAATCTGTTAAGCAACAGCCAGAAATTGAGCTGTTTTTTGCACAGGCCTACTAAAGGGTTAATGGTGCCACATGGTGATCAACAGTAAAATGAAAGATTTTACTCAAAAGAAAAAAAAACCATCAACAATCAAGAATGCATAATAAAAAGGTGTCATGGCTCTGCAATCAAAAATTTTGTTATAGTTATAATGGAAGTCAATGGGGCAAAAACAGCCAAAAACAATGAATGAGGGAGAAAAAATGTAATCTGATGTGGCACAAAAACTAAAAATGCATCAAAACCAATGTTTTTATTAATATTTGACATGCCCAAGACTGTGAAAAAGGTTTTAAAAAAAAGTTAGTCCACAATCACTTTTTATATTGAAAATCTGTAAAAAAAAATTCACAAATCAATAACATCACCTATGAACTTGGCAATTAAAGAGTTAAAATCATGGAGTTTTGTAAAGATTATTAGCTTTGATCAGTACTGAAATCAATTCATAATTTATCACAATACTTTCTTAATATTTATATTTCTACTATGGAAGTCAATGGTTACAATCAGCTGTGTGCTTACCATTATCAATCTATCTGCTTTTGTGTTCATCAAAATAAAAAAGTCATGCAGGTTTAGAGCAACATGAGGGTGAGTAAATGATTACCGAATTTTTTTTTGGGTGAACTATTCCTTTAAACTTAGTGGAACATGTCTATTGTATAATGATGATGATGTCTGGCCTACATATTACAGTTTCGTTTCCTAGTCTGAGACAAAAAAAGGTTAAATCAGGGGGACATGTGAGGTGGGCTACTGTATGTTTAATCAGGAAATCCAAAGACCAAAATCTAGGGGAAGAGGGTTTGTTTGAGGTAATTACATGGCCCTCTCAGTGACAGATGGTTAAGGAGGGGGGCTGGCGAGGAGGTTGATGTTAGTAACATTGCCAAAACTGGTCTGATAGGGCAGGAAATCTAGAGTATTTCTTTTGTTCTCACTATCTAAATGTGTAACATATTGAAATCAAATCAAAAAGGGGGGCATCAACATACATGCACACACCTCATGCAGTAAGTCTCATGTAGATTTGCAGGGCATGATTTTCCAGGATGTATTGGTCCTTGCACTTCACGGTTCAAGCTGGGCCATTAATCTAAGCATGGCCGGGTTAAAACTATTAGACCAGCAGAAGGTCTTCACCATCTGCACTGATTTCATGGCAGAATAAGGCCAATGAAGAGAATTAAAAGAGTGCCTGATTCCTGAATGTACTCTTGCCAGTGTGTGTGTGTGTGTGTGCGTGTGTACGCGCATGATAAGTGTTCAAAGCAATAGCACAAGTCCTTCCCCCTGGCAAACGGCCACACACACATCCTCCTTATGGGGTCCGTCTGAAAGAAACGTCTGAACCATGAATGAAATGGAAATGAGTGTTTTAGGCTTTGGGTAACACACCTGCCCTTTTAAAATGTTAGAGCAGCTGTGTTCCTGTGAACACTAAGCACATATGAATACAGCAACCACCTGCTGTGTGTGGACATTACCCATGCACTTTATTAATCTTAGTAGGTGCCGTGTGTTAACAGAGTGTGAATTGAGATACTAGGTGTCTCACCTTTCCGAGCTTTAGCCGGATCTCATCATGATAACCTAACCAGTGGATTATTGCTGTAGTAAAGTGTTTTATTTTCTTAAATATGCTAAAAAAGCACGACTGTATTCACTTTAAAATCTGATATAGAACTAAAAAATTACAATGGGATTAACTTTAAGTGAGTGAAACTGCTAAACTTGAACGAGCAGCTTGTCCATCAGCTCAATTTTATATAATGTATAATTTTGGGATGAATGTAATGCCATTTAATGTAAGATTTAAGAACTTCCTAAAACAACGTTCAGTTAAACATTACGGGGCGGTTTTCCGGACAGGGATTAGAGTAGACCTAGACTAAAATAAAAGTAAGCATTGTCCAAACTGAAAACAGCTTGCACTGTCATATCTTAAAATACATCAGTGCCTTTTGTTTTGCCTCAAAATGTAATGTTTTTATTAAGGCATGTTTTTTATTATAAGGAATTTATTATAAGGAATTTTTTATTATAAATATATATATATATATAATAATTATAAAATATAATAATTTTTTAAAATTAAACTAAGGCCTTGTCCTGGTTTAAAAAAAATATCTGGCTGTTTCTCAATCCGAAGGCTGCAGCCTCCGGAGTTCGCATTTCTAGGCTGCATACGTCATCAAGACTATCTAACGTCAAAATATTAACAATTATAAAGTTGACTATTATTTTTAGTTAATCGTAAATTGTTGTAATATGCTTATGGCTTGCGAATGTAATGCTTAGTTAACTGGTTAAATAAACCGGCTTGATGACGTATGCAGCCTGCATATGCGACCTCCGCAGGCTGCAGCCTTTGGATTGAAAAACGGCCTCGTTTTTTCAAATGTGATTTGCGCCATCTAGAGGATTTTAAATAATAATTTTAAACAAACATTGGCCGTTTCTCAACCTGAAGGCTGCAGCCGGAGGTAAAATAAAGTATGCTTCTGATTTGTTAAGAAATGTTTCACTGTTATGCATTACTTTTTGATAAACGCACACCTGACCTGTCAAATTTCTGCCTCTGCATTATCCCGCTTATTACACGGCTACTTGCCACATAAGAAAAAAAACTGGACATGAATATGAATTTAAAACATTTTATTGGCATAAAATGATCGTAATACCTTATTAAGATCCTCTGCTTCATACTTGTCTGTCTCCATTTTTTCTGTTTTAGCCAGTCTTTGAGAAGTTTTAATGTCCATTCTGTATTTTTTGTGTGTTGGCTTCGTAGCTGTATTTTGTCAAGTTCAGTCTCACTAAGCTCTCTGTGTCTTGTTGATGTTCGTTCTTCTATCCACTGTTTAAATGTTTTGTTTTTTTCCGTACAGTCATGTTAAAATAAATGTCAAAATGTTGTGGTTGTCCAGTGTTTGTCACAAGATGGCGCCAAACAGTAATCTTTATTGGCGCGGAGCGATTTAAATCGTACAAGTAGTACCGGCTATGCGTTATTACTTTGGAGCGGTTATTATTTGAAAAGAACGAACCTGCAAATGTCTCAACTGACCAATAAGAATCAAGCATTCCAGAGAGCCGTGTAATAATATAAAATAAAACACAAGTTGATTATGATAATATTATTTTACACATTACTGAGGACATTTCGCCCTCAGAAATATTTACATGTCCAAAAAAAAAAAAAACACAAGGCATACTAGACTATAAAATATAGCACTATAGTACACATTTACAAAGTTTACTAATTAGTATATAACTACATATAATTTGCTACAGTTTGTTATAGTAAATAGTAGAGTGTACTATAGCATTGCCTGTGTGTTAATCTTGTGCTTTAAGTTATACAGAAAGACGTGTGAAGTTTCACGTCATCTATTATGTCATAATGCACATGTATCATGCCCTTGTCAACAGAATGTTACAGAAAGATTAATATCCATAACTACAACACAACAAAACATAGGATTTAGTAGATGCACAGCAAATACTTGATCAATCGGGATTGAAGGATCAACCATTCGGTTTCTTGAATATGTCACCTCGAGTCTTCAAGATCCCGCGCGAACGCGTGGAATCATGGGATATCTTTCCTCGGCGGCGCGGTGCCGCCATGTCTCCTGAAGATAAACGGCGGCTAGTCGTTATCTCCGCTGCAGTCTTCTTCCTCTTTTTTCTTTTACTCGTTTTGAGCTTCATACCGGCTTATTTGTACATAGTTTTTATATCCGTCGCGTCTTGCGTCGTTTATTTTCACAAAGCGGAAGAGTTGCAGTTGTTCGAGAGATTAGGCCTCAACCCCCGCCGTGGACTGAGCGTGCCGCCGGCTCTACTGCGCTGGTTACCGGGACGGACTTTGAGCGGAGTCCCGGCCACCGGCAGAAACAAGATATTACGTAAAAGTGATGCGCGAAATTCTTTCGCTTCACCTAGCAATAGACATATTGCAAGCTCGGTTTATAGACGAGACCACCAGACCTTCAGTGACTCCGTGTTTAGTCCTCGGGATATACTCATGGGAAGTTACGTCGCCAAGGCTGAAGAAAGTCCCTCCGCAGCGGTGAGGCCCGCAGGGGGATCGGCGACTTTCATCAACCCCAGACAGCAGCTCCGGGAAAGACTCGCACGGCCTAACCATGCTGTACACACCCCTAACAGAAGACTGTCATTCGGGTAAATTGAACAGTTTGACCTGTCTGCCAACAAGCACGTGTTGTCTCTTATCTCTGTATTACGTCTACATATTTCAGTAGGATGTTATGATTGACCATTGTTCTAAAGTTTTAATGACGCGTAAACATTAGAATTAAATATTTTTTAACATCGGTCATTCTAGCGTTTGCACGTTTTAGTCCTCAGTTGTCCAATTTTCCCTCCATGATTTGAAAATGTGGGAGTTGCTGGCGCTGGTCAGGCGCAGTGCTCCTCCTACACCAGTTTAGATGTTTGACATTGCACGCGCAGGGATGCATAAAGCCTCCCTCGTGGCATACATCAAAGTTTTGACAGCTTTGCAGTTACATCAGTATTGTTTTTTAAAGTAAAGAATAGATGAGAATTGCTTTAAGTACTTACTGTTCATTGTTAGAGGAATCTTTAAATGTTTATGTAATTCTGTTTGGGAATTTTGTGACAGTGCTTTGTTTGTTTATTGGTTACGATTTCCTTTATAGGATTTATTTGCATGTGTTTTACTTTGTGAATATAACTGTTTTTAACTTTTAATGTCATCAGGGAACCTGTGGGCACAGTGAGTCGATTCACCATCACCCCACGCAGACATTACCCCCTTCAGCAGGCCGGGACAAATTACATCGGGGTAATGCCACCTGTCCCATGGGAGGATGGATTGTGTAAGAAGAAGGTCCTAATCAAACCCAACTCCCCAGGGGGATTTCGCAGCCCGGTTACAGTGAAGATCGCTAGACCGGAGCCAACTCGATCCTCATTGTGAGTATCTTGACTCGTTCTAATAGCAATTCTTTGCTTGTGGATGTCTCATTTACATGTCCTATCTCTTTTGCAAGACCTCTTGATAAGACTCCTTAATTAAAGCGATCTTAAATTTTGCACTGTAAAATTATATCGCAACAGGATTGCATTTACAAACATGTTTATGTAATGTTTAAATGTGGTGTTTATCTGTTTGTAGCT
Organism: Paramisgurnus dabryanus; assembly: GCF_030506205.2. Taxonomy (NCBI): domain Eukaryota; kingdom Metazoa; phylum Chordata; class Actinopteri; order Cypriniformes; family Cobitidae; genus Paramisgurnus; species Paramisgurnus dabryanus. The sequence continues at coordinate 8,554,985 of NC_133346.1, forward strand.
TCGATCATCTGAACGCACCAGGGACCGTCACATCCCCAACGATCGGAGCCCAGGCAGACCCCTGCTCCAAAGAGGCTGTTCTGAAGGCGCTCCGGGAGAGCAGGAAGAGGATTGTGAATAATGCAGAGGACAAGACTGCTCTTGGGCAGGAGAGCAAAAGGAGGTACGTCTGTGACCAAAAGCTCTCCAAGATTATCAAAGAAATAATTTGTGTTGTTCTGGAAATCTAAGCATTACATTACATCATATTTTGTAATGTTGTCTTCTCATCAGCCGTCATGACAGTGGTGGAAGCGCTCAATCACCATTTGATGCACTCCTTGAGAATGGAGCTCCTTCTCAGCTTGTGCCAAAGTAGGTCAACATTTGTTTTTTGTTGGTTAAACTAGTAATGCTTTATTGGTTTATGATCACATCATCTTTCAGTATGTAATGCGGTTACATTTTGTCTGTTCTTCAGGCCTGGGAATCTGAAGAGAGGGGTGAATTCTTCTATTTTGGAAGAAACCACTATGAAGAGATCTCGTGCCTCATCCATCAGCTCTGTGAGCGCTGGTCCTGTTCCCAGCGGGGTGCCCGGATGTCCCCGAAACGCTATTCGCAGTTCCTTTAGCTCATCACAGGGTTATCCACCGGTAACGTGCATCTCATTTACTCGCTTGACCTTATCTTAAGAAGGACGTGCTTATGAACTAGTTTGAACTTGCACACAAACCCAAAGGTTATTTCCTCATGTCATGACCTTGCTATGTGTGCGCAAAGTAAAATTGAACCTTGTCGCCTTTCACAGGCTATGTAATGTGCCATTGAAAGTGAATTCAAGGTGCAACATGTCATACTTCTGCTTACTTCTCCTACTTCACTTTTAACTGGTGTTAAAAAAAGGACCTTTAATATAAATAGGGCACTTATAATTAAAATTTTTGTGTGCTTAGATTTTAACCTTAGTGATTTTATTTTGAATTCATTAGTTCATCTATTTATTCATTCTTGTTTTTTATTTTCAGAGGAGGAAAGCATCCAGTCTTAGTCTTTCTCCTCTCACAAGCCCAGGAGGGTCTCCCTCTCAAACTCCAGAGCGAGCTTCGAAGAAAGCGCGGTATGTGCTAACCTATTTCTATTTTACATTTACATTAATGCATTTGGCAGATGCTTTTATCTAATGCGACTTGCAACGTATTACAATGTTTACTTTTTATCAGTACGTGGGTTTTTTGGGATCGAATGCATGACCTTTTGCGCCCCTAACGCAATGCTCTACCACTGAGCTACTTTTAAGAGTTTCTTTTTAAGTTAGGAAGTGTTCATGATCATTGAAAATTTTTAGGTAACAGGTTAAGGTCATCTTAAAGACCTTTTTAGCTGGTTTAGGTGTATTTTGTTTGGGTTGGAGCTAAACTTGGTGGGTTTCTTTTAAGTCTAATTGTATTGTTGATGACATCATTTTTGTGCTTTAGGGAGGATGATGCTACCTCACCGAGTTTAACTTCATTCACGAAAACTGACAAGGAGACCCCTGACCCATCCCCTGCTTCAGGTAAGGAAATATGTATGAAGTTTTTAATATGAAGGTTAAGTTATCATGTTAGGATGCAAATGACAGAGTAAACTTAAGTATTGATTTAATGTATTGATTTTATGAGTTGTTAATAAATGTTTGGTTTGGTTTAAAACACAACACAATTTACATTCATTTGGTTGTGTGTTTAACAGCTAAAATTACTCCAAAATCTGAGGCACCTGTTGCTACATCAACATCAGACTCGGGCGGCAGTGGTAAACGCAGGCGTAAAATCCAACTGATCACCACAAAAAGAGATGATCAAATTTCATTAGTAAGTAACAGAGTTTGTTTTAATGTCATAGTGATGTTGTGTACAGGTGTATTCATTTTTATGTTTTAACCTCATAGCCACCACCTCCCGAACTTGGCTACACCATCACTGTGAAAGATCTGGACATGGAGAAGAAAGCAGCTTTCTCTCAGATACAGAAGGTTTTAGAGGAGCCCAGTAAGTTCTTTTTACTAATGTCAAAACCAGTCAAAATAAGGTGCTTTTGTCTGGAGTCTTGAAACTATTTTAATTTTTACAGAACCAGAGAGCCCAGCTCCTGCTTCCACCACACTTCCCTCTTTTACCTTATCTCTATCCTCAACCTTATCATCTGAGGCGGCGCCTGTCCCAAGGTCAGCTCCCTCTCTGCTTTCACTCTCCACACCTGTACCTGAGACGACACCAACCACTACTGTAACTCCTGCGCTAACCATCGACCTCACCGTCAGTGCACCTAGCGCAGTCAGTACCGTACCCATGACCTTCAACTTGACACCATCCACCACTAGCACCTCAGCTGTCTCCGCCACCAGTATTTCAAACCCTTTGCTGGAGTCGCTTAAAAGCATGAGGAATAATAATTTACTTCTCAGTACTCCTTCATTACTGGGAACTACAACTGCAGGTGTGTCTGACTTTACTATTGGCTTTTTTTTAAGGAAATGTTTATTTTTTGCTGTATTGCTGATACTGTTGGTAATACTCGTAACTAACAACCTTTGTGTGTCTGTCACTTTATATGCAGCTCCAGCAGTGTCTTTTGGGGGTTTTTCTACACCTGCCACTTCCACGATCGCCGGTAGTGGAGTTGTAAAATCCGAATCCGGCTCAACATCTCTGGGATCCTTGTTCTCAACGCCGCCCTCCATGTCACCACCTACCACTAAGCCAGCCACCTCCATGCCCTCTACCTTCGCTCAGATCCTGGCTCAACAATCTTCATCCAGCTCGCCATCTCTAGGAGGAGGAGGCAGCTTATTCGGCCTCATCAAACCTGTGGCCACACCTGCATCTTCAAATGCTACACCTACAGCTGCGGTCGGCCCAACTGCATCAACGAACAGCATTAGCAACCCTTTGATGTCTGGATTTACGCCCATTTTTGGCCCAGCAACTGTGACTCCTGCTTCTACAGCGGCGGAAAAACCCACTCAGCCTGTCTTCAAACCTTTATTTGGCAGCAGCACCACAGGAAGTAGCACTGGTGCTTTTGGCCAGACGACCACATCGATGACATCAACACCTGCTGCTCCGGCCACACAGAACAGCAGTATGTTATTTGGTGGACTAAGCAGTACTCAACCACCGGCGGTGTCCACTTCCTTCGCCGGCCCTCCTCCAGCCACACAAGCCCCTAGCCAGTCTCTCTTTGGTGGCTGGAATGCAACAACCACGTCTGCTCTCTCCGTAAACCCCTCTTTACAATTCGGAGCTGCGCCGACCACAACCGCCACCCCTGCGGCGAGCACCACTACAGCCAGCGCTGGTGGCACCAACTCTGCTTTACAGTTTGGAGCAGCAAAACCTGCACCCGCTCCACAAGCCCAGAGCTCATTCACATTTGGCCAGCTGTCGGCCAACCAGAATTCCACTTCCATGTCGTTCGGTGGGTTCGGCATGACTGCCAATGCCCCCGCCACAACCATGGAAGCAACTACGACGCAAACCGTTTTTGGAAGCTCGACCATGACCACATCGGCCTCGAACTTTCCAGGGGCCACACAGCAGCCTCCTGCTGCCTCAAAGGCTTTTACATTTGGGGGTAATAGTGGAGCATCACCGTTTGGGTTCGGGACGAACGCCAGCACAGCGGCACCTACCTTTGGGACTACCAGTCAGCCTACGTTTGGCGGACCATCATCTGGCTTCCCTTTCGGTAACACCACCACTCCTTCAGCGGCTCCCATCTTTGGGGCTTCAACACAGACTACAGCTCCTCTCCCTGCTCCTGCTCCTACATTTGGTTTTGGAGGGGCTTCGACAGTGCCTCAGAACCCAGCACCAAGTACTCCTGCTCCTCCTGCTTCCGGAGGCTTTAATTTTGGGGGGTCAGTGCCCGGAACGCCATTTGGGACACCTGCACCTGCAACTCAGCCTCAAGGATTTTCGTTTGGGGCTAACAACACAGAGAACAAACCTGCTTTTGGTACGTCCATTTCATTATTGTAATCTGTTTGAGATTCAAGTAATTATTTTTTTAAATGTGGTTATGTTCCTATTGCTCGGTTGCTAAAGCATTGTGTTAGCAATGCAAAGGTTACTGGTTTGATCCCAGTAACCTTTCATACACCCATTGCCTGCGCGCAGTTTGCAATGAAACCAGCGCGAGAAACCATGGAAATGAATGGAGCGCGTCCACCAAAACACAAGGAAGGTGGAATGTGCCCCAGTGTAAATCTCAAGTTTAAATTTGAGCAGTTAACTAGTGTAATAATAGTTACCCAACTTACGCTTGTAAAAGCGACGCAGCAGTCGCACTGACGCATACACACACAAATCCATTTCCGCGCGCGTCTTTGCGTTCATCCACGCACAATCGCATTCAAAAGTCCAGGTGACGCCACGCGATTGAGCAAGCTTATGAAAACAGGGTGAAACTTAAGTAAGTTTCTAAATAATAGTGATGATCTTATTTTGACTCAATCACTATTGGCTTCTGTAGATGGACCTCAGAAACTCACGAAAAGGGAAGCAGATAGCAGAGATGAGTGTAAGGGAGGTAAGACAAACTACATCCTCACCCAGTCAGGTTTCAAACATTAGAGGAAATATCTTAGGGAAACCTATAAGGATTGCATTGTTGCTGAGAAAATCAACACCTTTATGTCTTATACTGTTCTTTATTTTCAGATATGAAACTAATATTTAGTTTACTAATATTAAAAGGTATTGCGGAGGATTTTCTTTTTCCGGGTGGATCATCAAGACTATTGGTCCTCCTAGTTGTCTATCAGGAGTGTTGCGCAATTCCATTTTTTTTTTAAGTGAAGAAGGCGGTTCTTTTCTAAAATTCGAGAAAATCCTCCGCTACACCTTTAACTCTAGGACACTACATAAACGCTTAGCAGTAACTATGACTGAGATTATTTTAGTATAGCAGTTTCTTAAAATCTTGTAAAAATAAGTTATTAATCATTGCTATCATTGTATAATGTTGAAAATATTTGTCATTATTTCCAAACATTTTATGTCATTTATGCCTCCAAACATGTTAATAATGTTAGGTATGATAAAGTTACAAAGTGAGCCAGAAAGGGGGGCTGTAGATGGACCTCGGAAACGCAGGAAAGTTGAAGCAGATAGCAGAGATGAGTGTAAGGGAGGTAAGACAAACTACATCCTCACCCAGTCAGGTCTCAAACATTAGAGGAAATATCTCAGGGAAACCTCTCATCAAGTCTATAGGATAGACCTTTCTCACAACTTCCGTATTTATGACCGGAAATACGCAATCGTCGCGGAAATTTACTTCCTCCGCAGTCAAGGCAATGTAAAAAGCTGTATCTGTTCCATCAATTCCCTGTTGATGGTGAAGTTAGACAGAAGTGGATTCAGGCTATTCGGCGAGACTTATAATGTGTCGTTTTAGTTAACAGTTCAGTAACAGTTAGACT